>NW_006408625.1:10359773-10363902 GCF_000296735.1 Chrysochloris asiatica
TGTATATGGACATGTTGGACTCATCAGTCATGTAGCCAGCTCTCTCTGTATGAACATGTTGGACTCATCTGTCTGGTAGCTAGTCCTCTCTATATATACATGTTGGACTCATCTGCCATGTAGTTAATTCTCAGGTTATGGACATGTTGTACTCACCTGCCCTATAGCTGGTACTCTGTATATGGACATGTTGGACTCATCTGCCATGTAGCTACTACTCTGTATTTGGACATGTTGGACTACTCTGCCATGTAGCTAGAACTCTATATATGGAATTGTTCCACTACTCTGCCATGCAGCTAACTCTCTGTATATGGACATTTTGAACTCGTCTGCCATGTATCTAGCTCTCTGTACATGGATATATTGGACTGATCTGCCAAGTACGTAGCTCACTGTATATAAATATATTGGACTTGTTTGCCATGTAGGTGACTCTCAGTATATGGACAAGTTGGACATATCTGCCATGTAGCTAGTACCCTGAATATGTACATGTTGGAGTACTCTGACATGTAGCTAGCTCTCAGGTTATGGAAATGTTGGACACATCTGCTATTTACCTAGAACTCTGTATATAGAAAAGTTGCACTATTTTGTCATGTAGCTAGCTCTCAGTGTATGAACATTTTGGACTCATCTGCCATGTAGCTTGAACTCTGTAAGTGGAAATGATGCAATACTCTGTCATGTAGCATTCTTTCAGTGTATGGACACCTTGGACACATCGGCCATGTAGCTAGAACTCTGTATATGGAAATGTTGCACAACCCAGCCATGTAGATAGCTCTCTGTATATGAAGATTTTGGAATCGTCTGCCATGTAGCTAGCTCTCTGTACATGAATATGTTGAACTGATATGCCAAGTAGGTAGCTCTCTGTATATTAACATATTGGATTTTATTTCCATGTAGCTAGCTCTCAGTATGTGGAAACATTGGACACATCTGTCATGCTCCTAGAACTCTGTATATGGCCATGTTGCAATACTCTGCCAGGTAACTAGCTCTCTGTATATAGACAAGTAGGACTCATCTGCCTTGTAGCTAGAACTCTGTATATGGAAATGTTGCACTACCCAGCCATATAGTTAGCTCTCGGTTTATGGACATTTTGGACTCGTCTGCTATATAGCTAGCTCTCTGTACAGGATATGTTGGATTGATCTGCGAAGTATGTAGCTCTTTGTCTATGAACATACTGAACTTATCTGCCATGTTGTTGGCTCTCAGTAAATGGACACGTTGGATTCATCTGCCATGTAGCTAGGACTCTGTATATGGAAATATTGCACTACTCTGCCATGTACCTAACACTCTGTATATAGACAAGTTTGACTCATCTGCCTTTTAGCCAGAACTCTGCATATGGAAATGTTGCACTACACTGTCATCTAGTGAGCTCTCAGTATATGAACACTTTGGACACATCTGCCATGTAGCTAGAACTCTGTATTTGGAAATGTTGCACTACTCTGCCATATAGCTAGCTCTCTGTATATAGACAAGTTGGACTCATCTGCCTTGTAGCTAGGACTTTGTATATGGAAATGTTCCACTACTCTGCCATGTAGCTAGCTCTCAGTATATGGACACCTTGGACACATCTGCCATGTCCCTAGAACTCTGTATATGGGAATGTTGCACTACTCTGCCAGGTAGCAGCTCTCTGTATATAGACAAGTTGGACTCATCTCCCTAGCAGCTAGAACTCTGTATATGGAAATGTTGCACTACTCTGCCATGTAGCTAGCACCTGTATATGGACATTGTGGACTCGTTTGCCATATAGCTAGCTTTCTGTACATGGATGTGTTGGACTGATCTGCGAAATATGTAGGTGTCTGTACATGAACATATCGTTGGATACATCTGCCATTTAGCTAGTACCTTGAATATAGACATGTTGGATTTCTCGACCATGTAGCTAGCTCTAAGTATATGGAAACATTGGACACATCTGCCGTGCATCTAGAACTCTGTATATGGAAATGTTGCACTACTCTGCCAGGTAGCTAGCTCTCTGTATATAGACAAGTTGGACTCATCTGCCTACCAGCTAGAACTCTGTATATGGAAATGTTGCACTACCCTGCCATGTAGATAGCACCTGCATATGGACATTGTGGACTCGTTTGCCATACAGCTAGCTCTCTGTACATGGATGTGTTAAACTGATCTGTGAAGTATGTACGTCTCTGTACATGAACATATTTGACTTATCTGCCATGACATTGGCTCTCAGTACATGGACACGTTGGACACATCTGCCATGTAGCTAGTACCTTGAATATAGACATGTTGAAATTCTTGACCATGTAGCTAGCTCTAAGTATATGGACACATTGGACTCATCTGCCAAGTAGCTAGAACTCTGTATATGGAAATGTTGCACAACTCTGCCATGAACTTAACACTCTGTATATAGACAAGTTGGACTCATCTGCCTTTTAGCTAGAACTCTGTATATGGAAATGTTGCACTACCCTGCCATATAACTAGCTCTCGGTATATGGACATTTTGGATTCGTCTGCCATGTAGCAAGCTTTCTGTACATGGATATTTTGGATTTTCTGCAAAGTAGATAGCTCTCTATATATGAACATATTGGACTTGTCTGCCATATTGCCAGGTCTCAGTATATGAATATTTTGGACACATCTGCCATCTAGCTAGAACTCTGTATATTTTAATGTTGCACTACTCTGCATTGTAGCTAGCTCTCTGTATATAGAAAAGTTGGACTCATCTGCTTTGTAGCTAGAACTTTGTATATGGAAATATTGCACTACCCTGCCAGGTAGCCAGCTTATCTGTATATTGACATTTTGGACACGTCTGCCATGTAGCTAGCTCTCTGTACGTGAATATGTTGGACTGATCTGCCCAGTAGGTAGTTCTCTGTATATGAACATATTGGACTTATCTGCCATGTAGATACCTCTCAATATGGATACCTTGGACACATCTACCATGTAGCTAGAACTCTGTATATGGAAATGTTGCACTTCCCTGCCAGGTATCTATCTCTCTGTATGTGGATATTTTGGACTTATCTGCCATGTAGCTAGCTCTCTGCACATGGATATATTACACTTATCTGTGAAGTAATTAGCTCTATTTATATGGACATATTGGACTTGTCTGCCATGTAGCTAACTTTCAGTATATGAACACTTTGGACTCATCTGCCTTGGAGCTGGAACTCTGTATATGGAAATGATTCACTACTCTGCCTTGTAGCTAGCTCTCAGTGTAGTATGGACACCTTGGACACATCTGTCATGTAGCTAGAACTCTGTATATGGAAATATATCACTACCCTTCCATGTAGGTAGCTCTCTATATGTGGACATTTTGGACTGGTCTATCATGTAGCTCGCTGTCTGTACATCGATATGTTAGACTGATCTGCCAAGTAGGTAGCTCTCTGTATATGAGCATATTGTGCGTGTCTGCCATAGAGCTGGCTATCAGTATATGGACATGTTGGACTCATCTGCCATGTAACTGGTGCCCTGTATATGGAAATGTTGGAGTGCTCTGCCATGTAGCTAGCTCTCAGTGTATGGACATATTGGACACATCTGTCATGCAGCTAGCTCTCTGTACATGGATATGTTGGACGGATATGCCAAGTAGGTAATTCTCTGTATATGAACATAATGTACTTGTCTGCATGTAGCTGGCTCTCAGTATATGAACACGTTGGACACATCTGGCATGTAGCTAGCACTCTGTATATGTAAATATTGCACTACACTGCCATGTAGTAAGCTCTCTTTATATAGACAAGTTGGACTCATCAGCCTTGTAGCTAGAACTATTTATATGTAAATGTTGCACTACCCTACCATGTAGCTAGCTTTCTGTATATGGATATTTTGGACTCGTCTGCCATGTAAATAGCTCTCTATATATGGATATGTTTGACTGATCTGCCAAGTAGGTAGCTCTCTGTATATGAGCTTATTGGAATTGTCTGCCATGTAGCTAGCTTTCAGTATATGGACTCGTTGGACACATCTGCCATGTAGCTAGAAATCTGTAAAAGGAAATGTTGCACTACTCTGCCATGTAGCTAGCTCTCTGTATATAGACAAGTTGGACTCATCTGCCTTGTAGCTA
>NW_006408625.1:10364002-10374435 GCF_000296735.1 Chrysochloris asiatica
TACTCTGCCATGTAGCTAGCTCTCTGTATATAGACAAGTTGGACTCATCTGCCTTGTAGCTAGAACTCTGTATATGGAAATGTTGCATTATCCTGCCTTTTAGCTAGCTCTCTGTACATAGACATTTTGTACTCGTCTGCCATGTAGCTAGCTCTCTGTACATGGATATGTTGCACTGATCTGCAAAGCAGTTAGTTCTCTGTATATGAACATAATGGACTTGACTGCCATGTAGGTGGTTCTCAATATATGGACACCAGGGACACATCTGCCATGTAGCTAGAACTCTGTATATGGAAATGTTGCACTACCCTTCCATGTAGCTAGCTCTCTGTATATGGACATTTTGGACTCGTCTGCTATGTAGCTAGCTCTCTGTACATGGATATGTTACAGTGAACTGCGAAATAGGTAGCTCTCTGTATATGAACATATTGGACTTGTTTACCATGTAGCTAGCTTTCAGTAAATGAACACTTTGGACTCATCTTCCATGTAGCTTGAACTCTGTATATGGAAAAGGTGCATTACTCTGAGATGTACCTGCTCTCTGTATATGGACATTTTGTACTCGTCTGCCATGTAGCTAGCTCTCTGTACATGGATCTGATGAACTGATCTGCCAAGTAGGTAGCTATCTGTATGTGAATATAATGGACTTGTATGCCATGTAGGTAGCTCTCAATATATGGACACCATGGACACATCTGCCATGTAGCTAGAACTCTGTATAAGGAAATGTTGTACTACCCTGCCATCTAGTGAGCTCTCAGTATATGTACACTTTGGATACATCTGCCATGTAGCAAGAACTCTGTATTTGGAAATGTTGCACTACTCTGCCATATAGCTAGCTCTCTGTATATCGATATTTTGGAGTCGTCTGCCATGAAGCTAGCTCTCTGTACATGGATATTTTGGACTGATCTGCCAAGTAGGTAGCTCTCTGTATATGAACATAATGGACTTGTCTGCCATGTTGCCAGGTCTCATTATATGGATACTTTGGACACATCTGCCATCTAGCTAGAACTCTGTATATTTTAATGTTGCACTACTTTGCATTGTAGCTAGCTATCTGTATATAGACAAGTTGGACTCATCTGCCTTGTAGCTAGAACTTTGTATATGGAAATGTTGCACTACTCTGCCATATAGCCAGCTTATCTGTATATGGATATTTTGGACACATCTGCCATGTAGCTAGCTCTCTATACATAGATATGATGGACTGATCTGCCAAGTAGGTAGTTCTCTGTATATGAACATATGGACTTATCTGCCATGTAGATACCTCTCAATTTATGGACACCTTGGACGCATCTACCATGTAGCTAGAACTCTGTATATGGAAATGTTGCACTACTCGGCCATGTAGCTATATCTCTGTATGTGGACATTTTGGACTCATCTGCCATGTGGCTAGCTCGCTGTACATGGATATGTTATACTGATCTGTGAAGTAATTAGCTCTATTTATATGAACATATTGGACTTGTCTGCCATGTACCTAAGTTTCAGTATATAAACACTTTGGACTCATCTGCCTTGTAGCTTGAACTCTGTATATGGAAATGATTCACTACTCTGCCATGTAGCTAGCTCTGGGTATATAGACAACTTGGACTCATCTACCTTGTAGCTATTACTCTGTATATGGAAATGTTGCTCTACCCTGCCATGTGGCTAGCTCTCTGTACATGAACATATTGGACTTCTCTTCCCTGTAGGTCGCTCTTAGTATATGTACACGATGGACACATCTGTCATGTAGCTAGAACTCTGTATATGGAAATATTTCAATACCCTTCCATGTAGGTAGCTCTCTGTATATGGACAGTTTGGACTGGTCTACCATGTAGCTCGCTCTCTGTACATCGATATGTTAGACTGATCTGCCAAGTAGGTAGCTCTCTGTATATGAACATATTGTACTTGTCTGCCATAGCGCTGGCTATCAGTATATGGACTTGTTGGACTCATCTGCCATGTAACTAGTACCCTGTATATACGTTTTGGACTGCTTTGGCATGTAGCTAGCTCTCAGTGTATGGAAATATTGGACACATCTGCCATGTACCTAAAACTCTGTATATGGAAATGCTGCACAAAGCCATGTAGTTAGCTTTCTGTATATGGACATTTTGTACTCTTCTGCCGTGTAGCTAGCTCTCTGTACATGGATATGTTGAACTGATATGCCAATTAGGTATCTCTCTGTATATGAACATATTGTACTCTCTGCCATGTAGCTGGCTCTCAGGATGTGGACACGTTGGACACATCTGGCATTTAGCTAGCACTCTGTATATGGAAATGTTGTACTACACTGCCATGGAGCTACCTCTCTGTATATGGACATTTTGGACTTGTCTGCCATGCAGCTAGCTCTCTGTACATCGATATGTTGGACGGATATGCCAAGTAGGTAGCTCTCTGTATATAAACATATTGGACTTGTTTGCCATGTAGGTGACTCTCAGTATATGGACAAGTTGGACACATCTGCCGTGTAACTAGTACCCTATATATGAACATATTGAACTTGTCTGCCATGTAGCTGGCTCTCAGTATATGGACACGTTGGACGCATCTGGCATGTAGCTAGCACTCTGTATATGTAAATTTTGCACTACACTGCCATGTAGTTAGCTCTCTTTATATAGACAAGTTGGACTCATCAGCCTTGTAGCTAGAACTATTTATATGGAAATGTTGCACTACCCTACCAAGGAGCTAGCTTTCTGTATATGGACATTTTGGACTTGTCTGCCATGTAGATAGCTCTCTCTATATGGATATGTTTGACTGATCTGCCAAGTTGGTAGCTCTCTGTATATTAGCTTATTGGAATTGTCTGCCATGTAGCTAGCTTTCAGTATATGGACTCGTTGGACACATCTGCCATGTAGGTAGAACTCTGTATATGGGAATGTTGCACTACTCTGCCATGTAGCAAGCTCTCTGTATATAGACAAGTTGGACTAATCTACTTTGTAGCTAGAACTCTGTATATGGAAATGTTGCACTATCCTGCCATGTAGCTAGCTCTCTGTATATGGACATTTTTGTACTCGTCTGCCATGTAGCTAGCTCTCTGTACATGGATATGTTGAACTGATCTGCAAAGCAGGGAGCTCTCTGTATATGAACAAAATGGACTTGTCTGCCATGTAGGTAGCTCTAAATATATGGACACCAGGGAAACATCTGCCATGTAGCTAGTACCATGAATACGGACAGGTTTGACTAGTCTGTCAGGATGCTAGCTCTCAGGGTATGGACACGTTGGAAACATCTGCCATGTAGCTAGCTCACTGTATATAGACAAGTTGGACTGATCTGCTTTGTAGCTAGAACTCTGTATATGGAAATGTTGCACTATCCTGCCATGAAGCTAGCTCTCTGTATATGGACATTTTGTACTCGTCTGCCATGTAGCTAGCTCTCTGTACATGGATGTGTTGAACTGATCTGCAAAGCAGGGAGCTCTCTGTATATGAACATAATGGACTTGTCTGCCATGTGGGATCTCTCAATATATGGACACCAGGGACACATCTGCCATGTAGCTAGAACTCTGTATTTGGAAATGTTGCACTACCCTTAAATGTGGCTAGCTCTCTGTATATGGACATTTTGGACTCGTTTGCAATGTAGCAAGCTCTTTGTACATGGATATGTTACACTGATCTGCGAAATAGGTAGCTCTCTGTATATGAACATAATGGACTTGTCTGCCATGTAGGTAGCTCTCAATATATGGACACCATGGACACATCTACCATGTAGTAGAACTCTGTATATGAAAATGTTGCACTACCCTGACATTTGGCTAGCTGTATGTATACGGACATTTTGGAATCATCTGCCATTTAGCTTGCTTTCTGTACATGGATACTTTGGACTGATCTGCCAAATAGATATCTCTCTGTATATGAACATAATGGACTTCTCTGCCATGTAGGTAGCTCCCAATATATGGACACCAGGGACACATCTGCTATGTAGCTAGAACTCTGTATTTGGTAATGTTATACTACCCTTAAAAGTAGCTAGTTCTCTGTACATGGACATTTTGGACTCGTCTGCCATGAAGCTAGCTCTCTGTACATGGATATGTTACACTGATCTGCGAAATAGGTAGCTCTCTGTATATGAACATAATGGACTTGTCTGCCATGTAGGTAACTCTCAATATATGGAAACCATGGACACATCTGCCATGAAGCTTGAACTCTGTATATAGAAATGTTGCACAAAACTTCCATGTAGTTAACTCTCTGTATATGGACATTTTGGACTCGTCTGCCGTGTAGCTAGCTCTCTGTACATGGACATGTTACACTGATCTGTGAATACATAGCTCTCTGTATATGAACATGTTTGCCATATAGCTAGCTTTCAGTAAATGAACACTTTGGACTCATCTGCCATGTAGCTTGAACTATGTATATGGGAAAGATGCATTACACTGTGATGTATCTAGCTCTCTATATATGGACATTTTGGACTCGTCTGCCATGTAGCTAGCTCTCTGTACATGGATATGTTACACTGATCTGCGAAATAGGTAGCTCTCTGTATATGAACATATTGGACTTGTTTGCCATGTAGCTATCTCAGAAAATGAACACTTTGGACTCATCTGCCATGTAGCTTGAACTCTGTATATGGAAAAGATACATTACTCTGTGATGTATCTAGCTCTCTGTATATGGACATTTTGGACTTGTCTGAAATGTAGGTAGCTCTCTGTGCATGGATATTTTGGATTCACCTGACATGTAGCTAGCTCTTAGTATATGGTTATGTGGGACACTTCTGCCATGTAGCTAGAACTCTGTAAATGAAATGGTGCACTACCCTGCCATATAGTTAGATTTCTTCATATAGACAAGTTGGATTCATCTGCCTTGTAGCTACAACTCTGTATATGGAAATGTTGCACTACCCTGCCGTATAGCTAGCTCTCTGTATATGGATGTTTTGGACTCGTCTGCCATATAGCTAGCTCTCTGTAGATGGATATGTTGGACTGATCTGCCAAGTAGGTAGCTCTCTGTATATGAACATATTAGACTTTTCTTCCATGTAGCTGGTTCTCAGTATATGGAAATGTTGCACACATCTACCATGCTCCTAGAACTCTGTATATGGGAATGTTGCACTACTTTACCAGGTAGATAGCTCTCTGTATATAGACAAGTAGGACTCATCTGCCTAGTAGCTAGGACTCTGTATATGGAAATGTTGCATTACCCTGCCATTTAGCTAGCATCTGTATATGGACACTGTGGACTCATCTGCCATATAGCTAGCTCTCTGTACATGGATGTGTTGGACTGTCAACGAAGTATGTAGGTCTCTGTATATGAACATATTAGACTTATCTGCCATGATGTTGGGTCTCAGTATATGGACACATTGGACACACCGGCCATGTAGCTAGTACCTTGAATTTAGACATGTTGGACTACTCTACCATGTAGCTAGCTCTCAGTATATGAACACGTTGGATTCATCTGCCATGTAGCTAGATCTCTGTATATGGAATTGTTGCGCTACTCTGTCATATAGCTAGCACTCTGTATATAGACAAGTTAGACACCTCTGCCTTGAAGCTAGGACTTTGTATATGGAAATGTTGCACTACTCTACCATGTAGCTAGCTCTCAGTATATGGACACATTGAACAAATTGCCATGTACCTAGAACTCTGTATATGGGAATGTTGCAATACTCTGCCAGGTAACTAGCTCTCTGTATAGAGACAAGTTAGACTCATCTGCCTAGTAGCTAGAACTCTGTATATGGGAATGTTGCACTACCCTCCCATGTAGCTAGCATCTGTATATGGACATTGTGGACTTGTCTGCCATATAGCTAGCTATCTGTACATGGATGTGTTGGACTGATCTGCAAAGTATGTAGGTCTCTGTATATGAACATATTGGATTTATCTGCCTTGTATGTGGCTCTCAGTATATGGACACATTGGACACATCTGCCATGTAGCTAGTACCTTTAATATAGACATGTTTGACTACTCGACCATGTAGCTAGCTGTCAGTCTATGGACATTAGGACTCATCTGCCATGTAGCTAGAACTCTGTATATGGAAATGTTGCACTACTCTGTCGTTTACCTAACACTCTGTATAAAGACAAGTTTGACTCATCTGCCTTTTAGCTAGAATTCTGTATATGGAAATGTTGCACTAACCTTCCATCTAGCGAGCTCTCAGTATATGGACACTTTGGATACATCTGCCATGTAGCTACAACTCTGTATTTGGAAATGTTGCACTACTCTGCCATATAGCTAGCTCTCTTTATATGGACATTTTGGACTCGTCTTCCATGTAGCTAGCTCTCAGTACATGGATATGTTACACTGATCTGCGTAATAGGTAGCTCTCTGTATATGAACAAAATGGACTTGTCTGCCATGAATGAAACTCTCAATATATGGACACCATGGACACACCTGCCATGTAGCTAGATCTCTGTATATGGGAATGTAGCACTACCCTTCCGTGTAGCTGGCTCTCTGTATATGGACATTTTGGACTTGTCTGCCATGTAGCTAGCTCTCTGTACATGGATATGTTACACTGATCTGCAAAATAGGTAGCTCTCTGTATATGAACATATTGGACTTGTTTGCCATGTAGCTAGCTCAGAAAATGAACACTTTGGACTCATCTTCCATGTAGCTTGAACTCTGTATATGGAAAAGATACATTACACTGCGATATATATCTAGGTCTCTGTATATGGAAATTTTGGACTCATCTGAAATGTAGGTAGCTCTCTGTTTATGGATATTTTGGATTGACCTGCCATGTAGCTAGCTCTCAGTATATGACTAAGTTGGACAAGTCTGCCATGTAGCTAGAACTCTGTACATGAAATGGTGCACTACCCTGCCATGTAGTTAGATTTCTTCATATAGACAAGTTGGATTCATCTGCCTTGTAGCTACAACTCTGTATATGGAAATGTTGCACTACCCTACCATATAGCTAGCTCTCTGTATATGGATATTTTGGACTTGTCTGCCATATAGCTAGCTCTCTGTACATGGATATGTTGGAATGATCTGCCAAGTAGGTAGCTCTCTGTATATGAGCAAATTGGACTTGCCTGCCATGTAGGTGGCTCTCAGTATATGGACACGATGCACACATCTGCCATGTAGCTAGAACTTTGTACAAGGAAATGTTGCACTACCCTGCCTTGTGGCTAGCTCTATGTATATGGACATTTTGGAATCGTCTGCCGTGTAGCAAGCTCTCTGTATATGGATACATTGGACTGATCAACCAAGTAGGTAGCTCTCTGTATATGAACATAATAGACTTGTCTGCCATGTAAGTAACTCTTAATATATGGGCACCATGGACACATCTGTCATGTAGCTAGAACTCTGTATATGGAAATTTTGCACTACCCTTCCATGTAGCTAGCTCTCTGTATATGGACATTTTGGACTCGTCTGTCATGTAGCTAGCTCTCTGTACATGGATATGTTGGACTGATCTGCCAAGTAGTTAGTTCTCTGTATATGAACCTATTTGCCTTGTCTGCCATTTAGCTAGCTCTCAGTGTATGGACACGTTGGACACATCTGCCATGTAGATAGAATTCCGTATATGGAAATTTTGCACTACCCAGTCATGTAGTTAGCTCTCTGTATATAGACAAGTTGCAGTCATCTGCCTTGGACCTGGTTCTCTTTATATGGAAATGCTGCATTACCCTGCCACATAGCTAGCTCTCTGTATATGGACATTTTGGATTCGTCTGACATGTAGCAAACTCTCTGTACATGGATATGTTGGATTGATCTGCCAAGTAGGTATTTCTCTGAATATGAACATATTGGAATTGTCAGCCAAATAGGTGGCTCTCTGTATATGGACACTTTAGAAACATCTGCCATGTAGCTACTACACTGAATATGGACATGTTGCACACATCTTCCATGTAGCTAGAACTCTGTATATGGAAATGTTGCACTATGAAGTCATGTCACTAACTTTCAGTATATGGACAAGTTGGACTCATTTGCCATGTAGGTAGAACTCTGTATATGGAAATGATGCACTACCCTGCCATGTGGCTATCTCTCTGTATATGGATATTTTGGGTGCATCTGACATTTAGCTAGCTCTCTGTACATGGATATGTTGGACTGATCTGGCAAGTATGTAGCTCTTTGTATATGACTATATTGGACTTGTTTACCATGTAGCTAGCTCTCAGAATTTAAACACCGTTGACAAATCTGCCATGTAACTAGAACTCAGTATATGGAAATGTTGCACTACACTGCTATGTATCTAGCTCTCTGTATATTGACAATTGAGAATCATCTGCCATGTACCTAGCTCTCTGTGCATGATTTTGTTGGACTGATCTACCAAGTAGGTAGCTCTCTGTATATGAACATATTGGACTTGTCTGCCTTGTAGTTGATTCTTAGTTTATGGACAAATTGGATACATCTGCCATGTAGCTAATATCCTGAATATGGACATGTTGGACTACTCAGCCATGTAGCTAGCTCTCAGTAGATGGACACTTTGGACACATCTGCCATGTAGCTAGAACCCTGTATATGGAAATGTTGCACTCCCCTGCCATGTAGGTATCTCGCTGTATATGGACATTTTGGAATCGACTGCCATGAAGCTAGCTCCCTGTACATGGATATGATGGACTGATCTTCCATGTAGGTAGCTCTCAGTATATGGACATGTTGGACATATGTGCCATGTAGCTATAACTCTGTATATGGAAGTGTTCCACTACTCTGCCCTGTAGTTAGCTCTCTGTATGAAGACATTTTGGAATCGTCTGCCATGTAGATAGCTCTCTGTACATGGAGATGTTGGACATATCTGCCAAGTAGGTAACTCTCTGTATATGAACATATTGGACCTATCTGCCATATAGCTAGCTCTCAATGTATGGACACGTTGGACACATCTGCCATGTAGACATAACTCTGTATATGGAAGTGTTGCACTACTCTGCCATATAGCTAGCTCTCTGTAAATAGACAAGTTGTACTCATCTGCCTTATCACTCGAACTCTGTATACGGAAATGTTGCACTACTGTGCCATGTAGCTAGCTCTCTGTATATAGACAAGTTGGACTCATATTCCATGAAGCTACAGCTCTGTATATGGAAATGTTGCTGTACACTGACATGCAGCTAGCTCTCTGTATATAGACAAGTTGGAATCCTCTGCCTTGTAGATAGAACTCTGTATATAGAAATGTTTCACTACTCCTGCCAGGTAGCTTGCTCTCTGTATATGGATATTTTGAACTTGTCTGTCATATAGTTAGATGTCTGTACCTGGATATGTTGGAGTGATCTGCCAAGTAGAGATATCTGTATATGAATATATGGGTATTGTTTGCCATGTATCTAGCTCTCAGTATATGGACATATTGGATACATTTGCCATGTAGCTAGAACTCTGTATATGGAAATGTTGCACTACCCTGACATGTTGTTACTTCTCTGTATATAGACAAGTTGCAGTCATCTGCCTTGTAGCTAGAACTCTCTATATGGAAATGTTGCATTGTCCTGCCATGAGGCTAGCTCTCTGTATAAGAACATTTTGTACTCATCTGCCATGTAGCTAGCTCTCTGTACGTGAAGATGTTGGACTGATCTGAAAAGTAGGTAGCTCTCTGTATATGAACATGTTGGACTTCTATGCCCTATAGGTGGCTCTCAGTATACGGACACATTGGACACATCAGTCCTGTATCTACTACCTTAAATATGGACATGTTGGACTACTCTGCCATGTAGCTAGCTTTCAGTATATGGACACATTGGACACATCTGTCATGTAGCTAGAACTCTGTATATGTAAATATTGCACTTCTCTGCCATGTAGCTAGCTCTCTGTATGAGGACATTTTGGACTCGTATGCTATGTAGTTACCTCTCTGTACATGTGGATGTTGGACTGATCTTCCAAGTAGGTAGCTCTCTGTATATGAACATATTGGACTTGTCTGCCATATAGCTAGCTCTCAATGTATGGACATGTTGGACACATCTGCCATGTAGATAGAACTCTGTATATGGAAGTGTTGCACTACACTGCCATGTAGCTAGCTCTCAAGTTGGACACATCTGCCATGTTGCTAGTATCCTGAATATGGACATATTGGACTACTCGGCCATGTAGCTAGCTCTCAGTACATGGGCACGTTGTACATGTCTGCCATGTAGCAAGAACTCTGTATATGGAAATGTTGCACTACTCTGCCATGTAGCTAACTCTTTCTATATAGACAAGTTGGATTCATCTGCCTTGTAGATAGAACTCTGTATATGGACATGTTGCACTACCCTGCCATGTAGCTAGCTCTCTGTATATGGACATTTTGGAT
>NW_006408625.1:10375230-10376691 GCF_000296735.1 Chrysochloris asiatica
ATTGTAAGGTAATGCAACATTTCCATATACGGAGTTCTAATTACAAGGCAGATGAGTCCAACTTGTCTATATACAGAGAGTTAGCTTCATGACAGAGTATAGCAACATTTCCATATACAGAATTCTAGCTGCATATCAGATGTTTCCAACATGTCCATTTTCTGAGAGCTAGTGACATGGCCGAGTAGTACAACATGTCCATATTCAGGATACTAACTACAGGGAAGTTGTGTCCAACATGTCCAAATACTGAGGGCCACCTACATGGCAGACAAGTCCAATATGTTCATATACAGAGAGCTACCTACTTAGTAGATTAGTCCAACCTATCCATGTAGAGAGACCTAGCTACATGGCACACGAGTCCAAAATATCCATATACAGAGAGCTAGCTATATGGCAGGGAAGTACATTTCCCTATACTAAATTCTAGCTACATGGCAGACGTGTCAACGGTGTTCATATACTGAGAGCTACCTACATGACAGACAAATGCAATATGTTCATATACAGAGAGCAATATACTTTTCAGATCAGTCCAACATACCCATGTACAGAGAGCTAGCTACATGGCAGACGAGTTCAAAATGTCCATATACAGAGACCTAGCCACATAGCAGGGTAGTGCAACATTTCCCTATACAGAGTTCTACCTACAAGGCAGATGAGTCCAACGTGTCTATATATAGAGAGCTAGCTACATGGCAGAGAAGAGCAACATTTCCATATAAAGAGTTCTAGCTACATGGCAGGGTAGTACAATATTTACATATATAGAGTTTTAGCTACATGTCAGATGAGTCCAACTTGTCTATATACAGAGAGTTAGCTACATGGTACAGTAGAGCAACAATTCCATATACAGAGTTCTAGCTGCATGACAGATGTTCCCAGAGTGTCCATATACAGAGAGCTAGCTACATGTCAGGGTAGTGCAACATTTCCCTATACAGAGTTCTAGCTAAAAGACAGATGAGTCCAATTTGTCTATATACAGAGAATTAGTTACATGGCAGAGTAGTACCACATTTCCATATACAGAGTTCTAACTACATGGCGGATGTGTCCAATGTGTCCATATACTGAGTGCTAGCTACATGTCAGAGTAGTCCAACTTGTCCATATTCAGGGTAGTAGTTAGATGGCAAATGTGTCCAACGTGTCCATATACTGAGAGCCACCTACAGGGCAGACAAGTCCAATATATTCCTATAAAGAGAGGTACCTACTTGACAGATCAGTCCAACATATCCATGTACAGAGAGCTAGCTACATGGCAGATGAGTCCAAAATATCCATATACAGAGAGCCAGCCACATGGCAGTGTAGTGCAACATTTCCATATACAGAGTTCCAGCTACAACACAGATGAGTGCAACTTGTCTACATACAGAGAGTTAGCTACAAGGTAGAGTAGTGCAACATTTCCATATACAGAGTTCTAGCTACATGGCAGATGTG
>NW_006408625.1:10376791-10394811 GCF_000296735.1 Chrysochloris asiatica
CAGATGAGTCCAAAATGTCTACATACAGAGAGTTAGCTACAAGGTAGAGTAGTGCAACATTTCCATATACAGAGTTCTAGCTACATGGCAGATGTGTCCAAATTGTCCATATAATGGAGCTAGCTACATGGCAGAGTAGTCCAAAATGTCCAAATTAAAGGTAGTAGCTACATTGCAGATGTTTCCAGCGTTTCCATATACTGAGCGCCAACTACAGGGTGATAATTTCAATGTGTCCATATACAGAGAGCTACCTACATGTCAGATGAGTCCAAAATATCCTATACTGAGAGCTAGCTACTTGGCAGAGGAGTCCAAAATGTCCAAATACAGAGAGCTATCTACAAGTCAGGATAGTGCGACATATACATATCCAGATTTCTAGCTACATGGCAGATGTGTCAAACATGTTCATATACTGAAAGCTAGCTACATGGCAGACAAGTCTGATATGTTCATATACAGAGAGCTACCTACTTGGCAGATCAGTCCAACATATCCATGTACAGAAAGTTAGCTACATGGCAGATGAGTCAAAAATGTCCATATACAGAGAGCTAGCTACATGGCATGGTATTTCAACATTTCCATATAAAGAGTTTTAGCTACAAGACAGATGAGTGCAACTTGTATATATACAGAGATCTAACTACATGGCAGAGTGTTCCAACATGTCCATATTCAGGGTAGTAGCTACATGGCAGATGTGTCCAACATGCCCATATACTGAGAGCCACCTACATGGTAGACAAGTCCAATATGTTCATATACGGAGAGCTACCCACTTTACAGATCAGTCCAACATATCCATGTAGAGTGAGAAAGTTGCAAAGCAGAGAAATCCAAAATGTCCATATAGAGAGAGTTAGCCACATATCAGGGTAATGCAATATTTCTATATACAGATTTCTATCTACAAGGCACATTAGTCCAACTTGTCTATATACAGAGCGCTAGCTACATGGGGGAGTAGTGCAGCATTTCCATATACAGAGTTCTAGCTACATGGCAGATTTGTCAAACTTGTACATATACTGAGAGCTAGCTACATGTTTGAGCAGTACAACATGCCCATATACAGTGTACTAGCTACATTTCAGAGGAGTCCAACACATCCATATATTGAGAGCTTGCTACATGGCAGACAAGTCCAGTATGTTCATATACAGAGAACTACTTACTTGGCAGATAAATCCAACATATCCATGAACAGAGAGCTTACTACATGTCAGACGAGTCCACAATGTCCATATACAGAAAGCTAGCTACATGGCAGTGTAATGTAACTTTTCAATATACAGGGTTCCAGCTATAAGGCAGATGACTGCAACATGACTTTAAACAGAGAGCTAACTACATGGCAGGGTAGCGCAACATATACATATACAGAGTTTTAGCTACATGGCAGATGTGTCCAAGGTGTCCATTTACTGAGAGCTAGCTCCATGGCAGAGTAATCCAACATGTCCATATTCAGGGTACTAGCTACATGGCAGATGACGCCACCTTGTCCATATACTGAGAGTCACCCACATGACAGTCAAGTCCAATATGATCAGATACAGAGAGCTACCTAAGTGGAAGATCAGTCCAACAAATCCATGTACAGAGAGCTAGCTACATGGCAGACGTTTCAGAAATGTCCATATACAGAGAACTAGCTACATGGGAGGGTAGTGCAACATTTCCCTATACTGTGTTCTACCTACAGGTCAGAAATGTCAGCCGTGTTCATATACTGAGAGCTACCTACACGGCAGACAAATCCAATTAGTTCATATACAGAGAGCTACATATTCATCAGTTCAGTCCAACATATCCATGTACAGAGAGCTAGTTACATGGCAGACGAGTCCAAAATGTCCACATACAGAGAGCTAGCCTCACGGCAGGGTAGTACAACATTTCCATATACAGAGTTCCAGAACAGGGCAGATGAGTCCAACTTGTCTATATACAGAGAGCTAGCTCCATGCCAGAATAGTAGAGTTCTAGCTACATGGCAGATGTGTCCTACGTGTCCGTGTACTGAAAGCAAGTTACAATGTAGAGTAATCCAACATGTCCATATTCAGGGTACTAGCTACATGGCAGATGTCTTCATATTTTCTATATACTGAGAGTGACCCACATGGCAGACAAGTCCAATATGGTCATATGCAGAGAGCTACCTACTTTGCAGATAATTCCAACATATCCATGTGCAGAGAGCTAGCTACATGGCAAACGATTTATAAATGTCCATATACAGAGAGGTAGCAACATAGCAGTGTAGTGCAACATTTACCTATAATGTGTTCTAGCTACATGGCAGATGTGTCAACGGTGTTCATATATTGAGAGGTAACTGCATGGCATACAAATCCAATATCTTCATATACAGAGAGCTACATACGTGTCAGATTAGTCCAACATATCCATGTACAGAGAGCTAGCTACATGGCAGACGAGTCCAAAATGTCCATATAAAGAGAGCTACCCACATGGCAGAGTAGTGCAACATTTCCATATACAGAGTTCTATCTACATGGAAGATATTTCCAACGTGTCCATACACTGAGAGCTAGTTACATGGCAGGGTAGTCCGAAATGTCCATATACAGGGTACTAACTACATGGCACATGAGTCCAACTTGTCTAGATACAGAGTTCTAGCTACAAAGCAGATGAGTCAAACTTGCCTATATATAGAGAGCTAGCTACATGGCGGAGTAGTGCAACATTTCCATATACAGAGTTCTATCTACATGACAGATGTGTCCAACGTGTCCATCTGCTGAGAGCTAGCTACATGGCACACAAGTCCAATATGTTCATATACAGAGGGGTACCTAATTTGCAGATAAGTCCAATATAGCCATGTACAGAGTTCTAGATACATGGCAGACAATTCCAAAATGTCCATATACAGAGAGCTATCTACATGGACGGGTAGTAAAACATTTCCATATACTGAGTTCTAGCTATATGGCAGATGTACCAACGGTGTTCATATACTAAGAGCTACCTACATGGCAGACAAGTACAAAATGTTCATATACAGAAATCTATGTAATTGTCAGATCAATCCAACATATCTATGAGCACAGAGCTAGCGACACGGCAGATGAGTCCAAAATGTCCACATACAGAGAGCTAGCCACATGGCAGGGTATTGCAACATTTCCATATACAGAGTTCTAGCTACATGGCAGATGTGTCCAACGTGTCCATACACTGAGAGCTAGCTACATGGCAGAGCAGTCCAACATGTCCATATAGAGGGCACTAGCTACATGTCCGATAATCAAACATGTCCATATACTGAGAGCTAGCTACCTGGAAGACAAGTCCTATATGTTCATATACAGGAGCTATATACTTGGCAGATCAGTGTAACATATCCATGTACAGAGAGCTAGCTAGCTACATGGCAGGCAAGTCCAAAATATCCATATACAGATAGCTAGCTACATGGCAGGGTATTGCAACAATTCCCTATACTGGGTTCAAGCTACTTGGCAGATGTGTCAACGGTGTTCATATACTGAGAGCTACCTACATGGCAGACAAATCCAATATGTTCATATACAGAGAGCTACATGCTTGTCAGATAAGTCCAAAATATCCATGTACAGAGAGCTAGCTACATAGCACACAAATCTAAAATGTTTACTTATATAGAGAGGTAGCTACATGGCAGGGTAGTGCAACATTTCCATATACAGAGTTCTAGGTACATGGCAGATATGTCCAACCTGTCCATATACTGAGAGCTAGCAACATGGCAGAGTAGTCCAACATCTCCATATTCAAGGTTGTAGCTATATGGCAGATGTGTCCAACTTGTCCATATACTGAGAGCGACCTCCAAAGCAGACGAGTCCAATATGTTCATATACAGAGAGCTACCTACTTGGCTTATCAGTCCATCATATCCATGTACAGAGAGCTAGCTAAATAGCAGAGGAATCCAAAATGTCCATATACAGAGAGCTAGCTACATGGCTGAGTAGTACAACATTTACATATACAGAGTTCTAGCAACATGACAGATATGTTCAACTTGTCCATGTACTGAGAGTCACCCACATGGCAGACATGTCCAATATGATCATATACAGAGAGTTACATACTTGGCAGATTAGTCCAACATATCAATGTACAGAGAGCTAGCTACATGGCAAACGAGTTCAAAATATCCATATACAGAGAGCTATCTACATGTCAGGGTAGTGTAACATTTCCATTTACAGAGTTCTAGCTAAAAGGCAGATGAGTCCAACTTGTCTATATACAGAGAGTTAGTTACATGGCAGAGTAGTGCAACATTTCCATTTACAGAATTCTAGCTACATGGCAGATATGTGCAACGTGTCCATATAGTGAGCGCTAGCTACATGTCAGAGTAGTGCAACATGTCCATATTCAGGGTAGTAGCTATATGGCAGATGTGTCCAACGTGTCCTTATACTCAGAGCCAAGTACAGGGTAGACAAGTCCAATATGTCCATATACAGAGAGCTACCTACTTGGCAGATCAGTCCAACATATCCATGTACAGAGAGCTAGCTAAATGGCAGAGGACTCCAAAATATCCATATACAGAGACCTAGCCACATGGCATGTTAGTGCAACATTACCATATACAGAGTTCTACATGGCAGATTTTTCCAACTTGTCCATATACTGAGAGCAACATAACCATATACAGAGAGCTACCTACTTGGCAGATCAGTCCAACATACCCATGTACAGAGAGCTAGCTAAATGGCAGAGGACTCCAAAATATCCATATATAGAGACCTAGCCACATGGCATGTTAGTGCAACATTACCATATACAGAGTTCTACATGGCAGATTTTTCCAACTTGTCCATATACTGAGAGCTAGACACCTGGCAGACAAGTCCAATATGTTCATATACAGAGACCTACCTACAAGGCAGACAAGTCCAACATGTCTATATACAAAGAGCTAGCTACTTGGCAGAGTAGTGCAGCATTTCCATATACAGAGTTCTAGATACATAGCAGATGTGTCCATTGGGTCCATATTCTGAGAGCATGCTCCGTGGCAGAGTAGTCCAACATGTCTATATTCAGGGTAGTAGCTATATGGCAGATGTGCCCAACTTGTCCATATACTGAGAGTCATCCACATGTCAGACAAGTCCAATATGATCATATACAGAGAGCTACCTACTTGGCAGATCAGTCCAACATATCCATGTACAGAGAACTAGCTACATGACAGACTATTCCAAAATGTCAATATACAGAGACATGGCAGGTAGTGCAACATTTCCATATACAGAATTCTAGCTACAAGGCAGATGAGTCCAACTTGACTATATACAATGAGTTAGCTACATGTAAGAGTAGTGCAACATTTCCATATACAGAGTTCAAGCTACATGGCAGATTTTTCCAACTTGTCCATATACTGAGAGCTAGACACCTGGCAGACAAGTCCAATATGTTCATAAACAGAGACCTACCTACTTGGCAGATCAGTGCAACAAGTCCATGTACAGAGAGCTAGCTACATGGGAGACGAGTCCTAAATGTCCATATACATAGAGCTAGCTACATGGCATTGTAGAGCAACATTTCCATTTATAGAGTACTAGCTACAAGGCAGATCAGTCCAACTTGTCTAAAAACAGAGAGCTAGCTATATGGTAGATAAGTGCAACATTTTCATATAAAGAGATCTAGCTACATGGAAGATGTGTCCAACCTGTCCATACCCTGAGAGCTAGCTACATGCCAGAGTAGTTCCACATGTCCATATTCATGATAGTAGCTACATGGCAGATGTGTTCAACGTGTCCATATCCTGAGAGCCACGTACACAGCAGACAAGTCCAATATGTTCATTTACTGAAACCAACCTACTTGGCAGATCTGTCCAACATATCCATGTAGAGACAGCGAGCTACATGGCAGAGTAGTGCAACATTTCCATATACAGAGTTCTAGCTACATGGCAGATGTGTCCAACGTATCCATTTACTGAAAGCAAGCTACATGTCAGAGTAATTCAATATATCCATATTTAGGGTAGTAGCTATTTGGCAGATGTTTCCAAATTTTCCCTATACTGAGAGTCACCCACATGGCAGACAAGTCCAATATGATCATATAAAGGTCAACCTACTTGGCAGATAATTCCAACATATTCATGTATAGAGAGCTAGCTACAAGGCAGACGATTTCAACATGTCAATATACAGAGAGCTAGCTATATGGCAGTATAGTGCAACATTTCCATATACTGAGTTCTAGCTACGAGGCACATGAGTCAACGGTCTTCATATGCTGAGAGCTACATACATGTCTGACAAATCTAATATGTTCATATACAGAGAGATACATACTTGTCAGATCAGTCCAACATATCCATGTACAGAGAACTTAATACATGGTTGACAAGTCCAAACTGTCCATATATGGAGAGCTAGCCACATGGCAGGGTAGTGCAACATTTCCATATACAGAGAACTAGCTACAAGGTAGATGAGTCCAACTTGTCTATATACAGAGAGTTAGCTACATGGCAGAGAAGTGCAACATTTCCATATACAGAGTTCTAAGTACATGACACATGTGTACAACGTGTCCATATACTGAGAGATAGTTACATGGCAGAGTAGTGCAACATGTCCATATACAGGGTAGTAGCTACATGGCAGATGTGTCCAACATTTCCACATACTGAGAGCCACCTATGGGGCAGACAAGTCCAATATATTCATATACAGAGGGCTACCTACTTGGAATATCAGTCCAACATATCCATGTACAGAGAGCTAGCTACATGGCACACAAGTCCAAAATGTCCATATGCAGAGAGCTAGCCACATGGTAAGGTAATGCAATATTTCCATATACAGAGTTCCAGCTACAGGGAAGATGACTGCAACTTGTGTTTAAACAGAGAGCTAACTACATGGCATGTTATTGCAACATTTATATATACAGAGTTATAGCTACATGGCAGATGCGTGCAAAATGTCTGTATACTGAGAGCAAGCTACAATGCAGAGTAATCCAACATGTCCATATTCAGGGTACTAGCTACATGGCAGATGTCTTCAATTTTTACATATACTGAGAATCACCCACATGGTAGGCAAGTCCAATATAATCATTTACAGAGAGCTAACTACTTTGCAAATCATTCCAACATATCAATGTACAGAGAGCTAGCTACATGGCAGACGATTCAGAAATGTTCATATACTGAGAGTTAGCTACAAGGCAGTATAGTGCAACATTTCCTTATAATGAGTTCTAGCTACATGGCAGATGTGTCAACAGTGTTCATATCCTGAGAGCTATCTACATGGCATACAAATCCAATATGTTCATATACACAGAGCTACATACTTGTCAGATCAGTCCAACATATCCATGTACAGAGAGCTAGTTATATGGCAGACGAGTCCAAAATGTCCATATACTGAGAACTAGCCACATGGCAGGGTAGTACAACATTTCCATATACATACTTATGGCTACAAGGCAGATGAGTCCAACTTGTCTATATACAGAAAGTTAGCTACATGGCAGAGTAGTGTAATATTTCCATATACAGAGTTCTATCTATATAGCAGATATGTCCAATGTGTCCATACACTGAGAGCTACTTACATGGCAGAGTAGTCCAAAAGGTCCATATACAGGGTATTAACTATATGGCAGATGAGTACAACATGTCCATATACTGAGAGATAGCTATATGGCAGACAAGTCCAATATGTTAATATACACAAAGTTACCTACTTGGCAGGTCAGTGTAACATATCCATGTACAGAGAGCTAGCTACATGGCACACAAGTCCGAAATGTCCATATACACAGAGCTAGCTACCTGTCAGTGTAGTGCAACATTTCCATATACTGAGTTCTTTCTACATGCCAGATGTGTCCAACATGTCCATATACTGAGAACTAGCTACATGGCAGACAAGTCCAATATGTTCATATTAAGAAGGGTACGTACTTTGCAGATCAGTCCAACATATCCATGTACAGTGTTCTAGCTACATGGCAGACAATTCCAAAATGTACATATACATAGAGCTATCTGCATGGAAGGGTAGTAAAACATTTCCATATACAGAGTTCTAGATATATGCCAGATGTGCCAACTGTGTTCATACACTGAGAGGTACCTACATGGCAGACAAGTCCAATATGTTCATATACAGACAGCTACCTACTTGGCAGATCAGTCCAACATATCCATGTAAATAGAGCTAGCTACATGGCAGACGAGTGCAAAATGTCCATATACAGAGAGCTAACCACATGGCATGGGGGTGCAACATTTCCAATTACAGAGTTTTAGCTACAAGGCAGATGAGTCCAACTTGTCTATATACAGACAGCTAGCTACATGGCAGTGTACTGCAACATTTCCATATACAGAGTTCTAGCTACAAGGCAGATGAATCCAACTTGTCTATATACAGAGAGCTAGCTACATGGCAGTGTAGTGCAACATTTCCATATACAGATTTCTAGATACATGGCAGATGTGTCCCTCGTGTCCATATACAGAGAACTCGCTACATGACAGAGTAATCCAATATGTCCATATTCTGGGTACTAGCTACATGGCAGATGTCTCCAACTTGTCCATATACTAAGAGCTAGCTACATGGCAGACAAGTCCAATATGTTCATATACAGGGATCTAAATACTTGTGAAAACATTCCAACATATCCATGTACAGATAGCTACCTACATGGCAGACGAGTCCAAAATATCCATATACAGAGAGCTATCTATATGTCAGGATAGTGCAATATTTCCATTTACAGAGATCTAGTTAAAAGGCAGATGAGCCCAACTTGTCTATATACAGAGAGTTAGTTACATGGTAGAGAAGTGCAACATTTCCATTTATATAGTTCTAGCTACATGGCAGATGTGTCCAACGTGTCTATATACTGAGTGCTAGCTACATGTCAGAGTAGTCCAACATGTGCATATTTAGGGTAGTAGCTACATGGCAGATGTGTCCAAAATGTCCATAGAAAGAGAGCTAGCTACATGGCAAATAAGTGCAACATTGCCATATACAGAGTTATAGCTACAAGTCAGATGATTACTACTTGTCTATATACAGAGAGCTAGCTCCTTGACAGAGTAGTGCAACATTTCAATATACAGAGTTCTAGCCGCATGGCAGATGTGTCCAACGTGTCCATATACTGAGAGCTAGCAAGATAAAAGACAAGGCCAATATGTTCATATACAGAGAGCTATCTACTTGGCAGATCAGTGCAACATATCCATGTACAGAGAGCTAGCTACATGGCAGATGAGTCCAAAATGTCCATATACAGAGAATTAGCTACATGGCAGTGTAGTACAACATTTCCATATACAGAGTTCTAACTACAAGGCAGATAATTCCAACTTCTCTATATACAGAGACCTAGCAACATGACAGTGTAGTGCAACATTTGCATATATAGAATTCTAGCTACATGGCAGATGTGTCCAACGTGTCCATATACTAAAAGCTAGCTACATGGCATACAAAGCCAGTACGTTCATATACAGAGGGCAACCTACTTGGAAGATCAGTCCAACATATCCATGTACAGAGAGATGGGTACATGGCAGACGAGTCCAAAATATCTATATACAGAGAGCTAGCTACATGGCAGAGTAGTGCAACATTTCCATATACAGAGTTTTAGGTACAAGGCACATGATTCCAACTCGTTTATATATAGAGAGAGAGCTACATGGCAGAGTAGTGCAGCACTTACATATACAGAGTTCTAGCTACATGGCAGATGTGTCCAACTTGTCCATATACTGAGAGCTAGCTATATGGCAGACAAGTCCAATATGTTCATATACAGAAAGGTACCTACTTGGCAGAAGAGCCCAACATATCCATGTACAGAGAGCTAACTTCATGGCAGACGAGTCCAAAATGTCCATATACAGAGAGCAAGGTACATTGCAGGGTAGTGCATCATTTCGACATACAGAGTTCTAGCTACAATGCAGATGAGTCCAACTTGTCTATATACAGAGATCTAACTACATGGCAAAGTAGTGCAACATGTACATGTACAGGGTGGTAGCTACATGTCAGATGAGTCCAACATGTCCATATACTGAGAGCTAACTACATGGCAGAGAAGTCCAATATGTTCATATACAGAGAGCTATCTATTTCGCAGATCAGTGTAATATGTGCATGTACAGAGAGCTAGCTACATGGCAGACGATTCCAAAATTTCCATATACAGAGAGCTAGCTACATGGCAGGGCAGTTCACCTTTTCCATATTCAGAGTTCTAGAATTGTGACAGATGTGTACAAGGTGTCCATATATCGAGAGCTACCTTCATGACAAATAAGTCCAATATGTTTATATACAGAGAGCCACCTACTTGGCAGTTCAGTCCAACATATCCATGTACAGAGAGCGAGCTACATGGCAGGGTAATGCAACATTTTCATATACAGAGTTTTAGAAACAAGGAAGATGAGTAAAAAGTGTCTATATGCAGTGACCTAGCTACATATCACAGTAATCCAACATGTCCATATTCAGAGTTCTACCTATATGGCAGATGATTCCAATGTGTCCATATACTGAGAACTAGCTACATGGCAGACAAGTCCAGTATGTTAATATACAGAGAGCTAACTACTTGACAGATCAGTCCAACATATCCATGTACAAAAACCGAGCTACATGGCAGAAGAGTCCAAAATGAACATATACAGACAGCTAGCTACATGGCAGGGGAGTGAAATATTTCCATATACAGAATTCTAGGAATATGGCAGAAGTGTCCAATGTGTCCATATACTGAGTGTTAGCTAAATGGCAGATGAGTCCAGCATGTGTATATTTAGAGGGCTAACTACAAGGCAGATGACTCCAACATGTCTATATACATAGAGCTAGTTACATGGCAGGGTAATGCAACATTTCCATATACAGAGTTCTGGCTACAAGGCAGATGAGTCCAACTTGTCTATATACAGAGAGCTATCTACTTGGACGAGTAGTGCAACATTCCCATATACAGTGTTCTAGGTACATGGCAGTTATGTCCAATATATTCAAATACTAAGAGCTAGATACATGGCAGAGTAGTCCAACATGTCCATATACAGTGTACTGGCTGTATGGCAGATAAGTCCAACATGTCCATATACTGAGAGACACCTATATGGCAAAGCAGTCCAGCATATTCATATACATAGAGCTATCTACGTGGCAGATCAGTCCAACATGTCCATGTACAGAGAACTAGCTACATGGCAGACAAGTCCAAAATGTACATATACAGAGAGCTAGCTACATGGCACTGGAGTGCAACATTTTCATCTACAGAGTTCTAGCTACAAGACAGATTAGTCCAACTTGTCTATATACAGAAATCTAACTACATGGCAGATAGTGAAATATTTCCAAATGCAGATTTCTAGCTACATGGCAGACGTGTCCAATGTATCCACATACTGAGAGCTAGCTACATGGAAGACAAGTCCAATATGTTCATATACAGAGAACTACCTACTTTGCAGATCAGTCCAACATATCCATGTACACAGAGTTAGCTACATGGCAGAAGAGTCCAAAATGAATATATACAGAGAGTTACCTACATGGCATGATAGTGAAACATTTCCATATACAGAGTTCTAGCTACATGGCAGAAGTGTCCACTGTGTCCATATACTTATGGCTGGCTACAGGGCAGACAAGTACAATTTGTTCATATATAAAGAGCTACCTACTTGAAATATCAGTCCAACATCCATATACAGAGAGCTAGTGTCATGGCAGATGAGTCTAAAATGTCCATATACAGAGAGCTAGCCACATGGCAGTGTAGTACAACCTTTCCATATACAGAGTTCTAGCTACAAGGCAGACGAATCTAAAATGTCCATATACAGAGAGCTAGCCACATGGCAGGGTTGTACAACATTTCCATATACAGAGTTCTAGCTACAAGGCAGATGAGGCCAACTTGTCTATATACAGAGAGCTAGCTATATGGCAGGGTAGTGCAACGTTTCCATATACACAGTTCTAGCTGCAAAGAAGATTTGTCCAACTTGTCTATATACAGTAATCTAACTACATGGCAGGTTAGTTTAACATTTCAATATACAGAGTCCTAGGTACAAGGCAAACAAATCCAAAATATCCATATACAGAAAGCTAGCTACATTGCAGAGTAGTGCATCTTTTCCATATACAGAGTTCAAGCTACATGGCAGATGAGTCCAAAGTATTCATATACTGAGATCTAGCTACATGTCACACAAGTCCAATATGTTCATATAGAGAGCTACTTATTTCGAGATCAGTGTAACATATCCATGTACAGAAAGCTAGCTACATGGCAGACGAGTCCAAAACGTACATATACAGAGAGCTAGCTACATGGCAGGGTACTGCAACATTTCCATATACAGTGTTCTAGCTATAAGGCAGATTAGGCCAATTATTCTATATACAGAGAGTTGGCTATATGGCAGTGTAGTGCAACCTTTCCATATACAGATTCCTAGCTACAGAGCAGATGTGTCCATGGTGTCCATATACTGTGAGCTAACTACATTGCAGACATGTCCAATATGTTCATATACATAGAGCTACCAACTTGGCAAATCAGTTCAACATATCCATGAAGGGAGAGCTACATTCCAGATGAGCTCAAAATGTCCATATATAGAGAGCTAGCTACATTCAAGGGTAGTGTAACATTTCCATATTCAGAGTTCTAGCTACAAGGCAGATGAGTCAAACTTGTCTATATACAGAGAGCTAGCTACATGGCAGAGTAGTGCAACACTTCCATTTACAGAGTTCTAGCCACATGGCAGATGTGTCCAACTTGTCCGTATACTGAGAGATAGCTACATAGCAGACGAGTCCAAAATGTCCAAATACAGAGAGCAAGCTACATGGAAGGATAGTGTTACTTTTCTATATACAGAGTACTAGCACATGGCAGATGAGTCCAACTTGTGTATATACAGAGAGCTAGGTACATGGCAGGGTAGTACAACATTTCCACATATAGAGTTAAGCTACATGGCATTTGTGTCCACCGTGTCCATATACTGAGATCTAGCTACATGGCAGATTAGTCTAACATGTCCTTATTCAGGGTGCTAGCTACATGGCAGATATGTCCTTCGTGTCCATATACTGAGAGCCACCTACATGGCAGACGAGTTCAAAATGTCCATATACAGAGAGTTAGCTACATGGCAGTGTAGTACAACATTTCCATACACAGAGTTCTAGCTACATGGCAGATGTGTCCAACGTATCCATATACTGAATGCTACATACATGGCAGACAAGTCTAATATGTTCATATACAGAGAGCAACCTACTTGGCAAATCAGTTCAACATATCCATGTACAGAGAACTAGCTACATGTCAGATGAATTCAAAATGTCCATATACAGAGAGCTAGCTACATGTCAGGGTAGTGCAACATTGCCATATATAGAATTCTATCTACAAGGCAGATGAGTCCAACTTTTCTATATACAGGGAGCTAGCTACATGGTAGAGTAGTGCAACACTTCCTTATACAAATTCTAGCCACATGGCAGATGTGTCCAAGGTTTCCGTATACAAAGAGGTAGCTACATGGCAGACAATTCCAATTTGCTCATATACAGAGAGCTACCTACTTGGCAGATGAGTCCAACATATCCATGTACAGAGAGCTAGCTACATGGGAGACGAGTCCAAAATGTCCATATACAGAGAGCAATTTACATTGCAGAGTAGTACATTATTTCCATATACAGAGTTTTAGCTACAAGGCAGATGAGTCCAATTTGTCTATATACAGAGAATTAGCTACATGGCATAGTATTGCAACATTTCCATATACAGAGTTTGAGCTACATGGCAGATGTGTACATCGTGTCCATATACTGAGAGCTAGCTACAGGGCTGAGTAGTCCAACATGTCCATATTCAGTATACTAGCTACATGGCAGATGTGTCCAACGTGGCTATATATTGAGAGCCACCTACATGGCAGATAAGTCCAATATGTTCATATACAGAGAGCTACCTACTTTGCAGATCAGTCCAACATATGCATGTACAGAGAGCTAGTTACATGGCAGACACGTCCAAAATGACCATATACACAGAGCTAGCTACATGGCACAATAGTGCAACATATCCATATACAGAGTTCTACCTACATGGCACATGTGTCAAAGCTGTCCATATACTGAAAGCTACCTACATGGCTGACAATTCCAATATGTTCATATACAGAGAGCTACCTACTTGGCAGATCAGTCCAACATATGCATGCACAGGTAGCTAGCTTCATGGCAGACAAGTACAAAATGACCATATGCAGAGAGATAGCTACATGGCAAGGTACCGCAACATTTTCATATACAGAGTTTTAGCTCTAAGTGAGGTGAGTCCAGTTTGTCTATATTCTGAGAGCTAGATACATGGCAGACTAGTGCAACATTTCCATTTAAAGAGTTCTAGCTACAAGGCAGATGTTTCCATTGTGTTCATATGCTGAGAGCTAGCTGCATGACAGAGTAGTTTAACATGTCCATATTCAAGGTGATACTTACATGGCAGTTGTGTCCAATGTGTCCATATACTGAGAACCACCTACATGGCAGACAAATCCAAAATGTTTATATACAGAGAGCTACCTACTTGGCAGATCAGTCCAATATATCCATGTACTGAGAGCTAGCTACAAGGCAGACGAGTCCAAAATGTACATATAAAGAGAACAAGCCACATGGCAGTGTAGTGCAACATTTCCATATAGAAAGTTCTAGCTACAAGGCAGATGATTCCAACTTGTCTATATACAGAAATCTAATTACATGACAGGGTAGTGAAGCATTTCCATATACAGAATTCTAGCTACGTGGCAGATGTGTCCAACGTGCCCATATACTGCAAGCTAGCTACATGGCAGACAAGTCCAATATGTTCATATACAGAGAGCTACCTACTTGGCAGATCAGTCCAACATAACCATGTACAGAGAGTTAGCTACATGGCAGAGGGCTCCAAATTATCCATATGCAGAGAACTAGCTACATGGCAGGGTAGTACAACATTTCCATATACAGAGTTCTAGCTACATGGTAGATCTGTCCAAGGTGTCCATCTATTGAGAGCTACCCACATGGCAGAAAAGTCCAATATGTTCATATACAGAAAGCTAACTACTTGGCAGATCAGTCCAACATATCCATGTACAGAGAGCTAGCTACTTAGCAGATGAGACCAAAATGTCCATATACAGAGATCTAGATACATGGCACTGTAGTGCAACATTGTCATATACAAAGTTCTAGCTACAAGGCAGATGAGTCCAACTTGTCTATATTCAAAGAGCTAGCTACATGGCAGAGTAGTCCAACATGCCCATATTCAGGGTATTGGCTACATGGCAGATGTGTCCAACATGTGCATACACTGAGAGCCACCTACATGGCAGATAAGTCCAATATGTTTATATACTGAGAGCTACATACTTCGCAGATCAGTCCAACTTATCCATGTACAGAGAGCTTGCTACATGGCAGACGCGTCCAAAATGTCCATTACAGAGAGCTAGCTACATGGCAGGGTAATGCAACATTTCCATATACAGAGTTCTATTCCAAGCAGATGAGTCCAACTTGTCTATATACCGAGAGCTACCTACATGGCAGAGTAGTGCAGCATTCCCATATACAGAGTTCTAGGTACATGGCAGATGTGTCCAACGTGTCCATATACTGAGAGCTAGCTACATAGCAGAGTAGTTCAACATGTCCATTTGCCGTGTACTAGCTACATGGCAGATGAGTTCAATATGTTCATATATAGAGAGCTAGCCACATGGCAGACAAGTTCAATATGTTCACATACTGAGATCCTGCTACATGGAGGACAAGTCCAATATGTCCATATACAAAGGGCTACCTACTTGGCAGATCAGTCCAACATATCCATGTACAGAGAACTAGCTACATGGCAGACAAGCCCAAAATGTCCATGTGCAGAGTGCAAGCTACATGGCAGGGTGGTGCAACATTTCCATATACAGAGTTCTAGCGATAAGGCAGATGAGTCAAACATGTCTATATCCAGAGAGCTAGCTATGTGGAAGAATAGTGTAACATTTCCATATACAGTGTTCTAGCTACATGGCAGATGCTTCCAACTTGTCCATATACTGAAAGCCAACTACATGTCAGACAAGTCCAATATGTTCATACACAGAGAGGTATATATTTGGCAGATCAGTACAACATTTCCATGTACAGAGAGTTAGCTACATGGCAGATGAGTCCAAAATGTCCATATACAGAGTTCTAGCTACATGGCTGACATGTCCATGGTGTCGATATATTGAGAGCTACCTACATAGCAGACAAGTTCATTATGTTCATATACAGAGAGCTACCTACTTGGCAGATAAGTCCAACATATCCATGTACAGAGAGCTAGCTATGTGGCAGACATTGTTCTAGGTATATGGCAGATGTGTCCAATATGTCCATATACTGAGAGCTAGCTTTATGGAAGAAATGTCCAATATGTTCATGTACAGAGTATTAGCTACATGGCAGATGAGTCTAACAAGTCCATATACTGAGAGTTAACTATATGGCAGATGAGTCCAACATGTGTATATGCATAGGGCAAGCTACAAGGCAGATGAGTCCAACATATTCATACAGAGAGAGCTGGTTACATGGCTGATGTGTCCAACATGTCCATATACTGAGAGCTACCTATATGGCAGATATGTGAAATATGTTCATATACCTAGAGCTACCTACATGACAGATCAGTGCAACATATTCATGCAAAGAGCACTAGCTACAGGACAGACAAGTTCAAATTGTCCATATACAAAAGACTAGCTTCATGGCAGAGTAGTGCAACATTTCCTTATGCAGAACTGTAGCTGCATGGCAGATGAGTTCAAGGTGTCCATATAATGAGAGTTAGCTACATGGTAGAGTAGGCCAACATGTCCATATACAGAGTACTAGCTACATGGCAGATAATTACAACATGTCATTATAATGAGAGTAAGCTACATGGCAGATGAGTCCAACATGTTTATATAGAGAGGAGTAGCTACAAGGAAGATGAGTCCAACATGTTCATACAGAGAGAACTGGCTACATGACTGATGTTTCCAACATGTCCATATACATCGAGATAGCAACCACACAGACACGTCCAATAAGTTAATATACAGAGAGCTACCTACATGGCAAATCAGTCCAACATGTCCATGGACAGAGAGCTAGCTACATGGCAGACGAATCCAAAATATATATATTGAGAGAGCTCACTTCATGGCAGAGTAATCCAACATGTCCATATGCAGAATACTAGCTTCATGACAGATGAGTCCAACATGTCCATATACTGAAAGTTAGCTACATGGCAGATGAGTCCAACTTGTGTATATATAGAGTACTAACTAGAAGGAAGATGAGTCAAACATGTTCATAAATAGAGAGCTGGCTACATGGCTGATGAGTCCAACATGTCCATATACAGAGAGCTAGCTATATGTCAGAAAATCCAACATATCCATATACAGAATACTAGCGACACGGCAGATGAGTCCAACATGTCTATATACTGAGAGCTCGCTACATGGCAGATTAGCCCAACATGTCCATATACTGAGACTGAGCTACATGACAGATTAGTCCAACATGTTTATATATTGTGGAATAGCTACAAGGCAGTTGATTCCAACATGTTCATACAGAGAGAGCTGGCTACATGTCCGATGAGTCCAACATTTCCGTATACTGAGAGCTACCTATATGGCAGATATGTGAAATATGTTCATACACAGAGAGCTACCTACATGGCAGATAAGTGCAACATATCCATGCAAAGAAAGCTAGCTAAATGGCAGACGAGTTCAAAATGTCCATATACAGATAGCATCGGGCTGCGAACCTTAAGGTCAGCGGTTCGAAACTACCAGC
>NW_006408625.1:10397083-10402009 GCF_000296735.1 Chrysochloris asiatica
CCAGGATCGAACATTGTTTCGTTCTGCTGTGCATGGAGTCGCTATGAGTCGGTTCCGACTCGATGGCACCTGACAACAACAACAACAACCTACATTTCAGAGCAGTCCAACATATCCATGAACTGACAGCTAGCTACTTGGCAGACGAGTCCAAAATGTCCGTATAAAGAGAGCTAGCTACATGGCTGATTAGTGCAACATTTCCACGTACAGAGTTCTAGCAACATAGCATATGAGTTCAATGTGTCCATATACTGAGAGCTAGCTACATGGCAGAGTAGTCCAACATATCCATATACAGAGTAATAGCTACATGGCAGATGACTCCAAAATTTCTATAAGATGAGATTTAGCTACATTGCAGATTAGTACAACATGTGTATTTACAGAGGACGACCTGCAACAGATGAGTCGAACATGTTAATACAGAGAGCTAATTGCATGGCACATAAGTCCAATATGTTCATATACAGAGAGTTAACTACATGGCAGACTAGGCCAACATTTCCATGTACAGAGTTCTAGCTACAAGGCAGATGAGTCCAAAATGTCTATATACAGAGATCTAACTACATGGCAGGGTAGTGGGACATTTCCAAATACAGGTTATTAACTACATGGCAGATGTGTCCAACGTGTTCATATACTGAGAGCTAGCTACAAAGCAGAATAGTACAACATTTTCAAATACAGTGTTCTAGCTACATGGCAGATGTGTCCAACGTGTCCACATACTAAGAGCTAGGTACAGGGCAGAGTAGTATAACATGTCCATATTCAGTGTAGTAGCTACAAGGCAGATGTGTCCAACGTGTCCATATAATGAAAACCACATACAGGGCAGACAAGTAAAATATTTTCTTATACAGAGAGGTACCTAATTGGAAGATCAGTCCAAAATATCCATGAACAGAGAGCTAGCTACATGGCAGACAAGTACAAAATGTCCATATACAGAGAGCTAGCTACATGGCAGGGTAGTGCAACATTTCCATATACAGAGTTCTATCTACAAGGCGGATGAGACAAACTTGCCTATCTATTGAGAGCTAGCTACATAGCAGTGTAGAGCAACATTTCCATATACAGAGTTCTAGCTACATGGCAGATGTGTCCAATGTGTCCATACCATTAGAGCTAACTACATGGCAGATCAGTCCAAAATATCCATGTACAGAGAGCTAGCTACATGGCAGACGAGTACAAAATGTCCAAATACAGAGAGCTAGCCACATGGCAGGGTAGTGCAACATTTCTATATACAGAGTTCTAGGTACAAGACAGATGAGTCCAACTTGTCTATAAACAGAGAGTTAGCTACATGGCAGAGTAGTGCAACATTTCCATATACAGAGTTCTAGCTACATGGCAGATGTGTCCAACATGTCGATACACTGAGAGCTAGCTACATGGCAGAGTAGTCCAACATGTCCTTATTCAGTGTAGAAGCTACTTGGTAGATGTGTCCAACATGTCCATATTCTAAGAGCCACCTACAGGGCAGACAAGTCCAATATGTTCAAATTTAGAGTGCTACCTACTTGGCAGATCAGTCCAACATATCCATGTACAGAGAGCTACCTACATGGCAGATGAGTCCAAAATGTCCATATGCAGAGAGCTAGCCACATGGCAGGTTAGTGCAACATTTCCATATATAGAATTCTAGCTGCATAGCAGATGTGTCCAACATGTACATATACAGAGAGCCAGCCATATGGCAGAAAAGTACAATATGTTCATATACAGAGAGCTACCTACTTGACAGATCAGTCCAACATGTCCATGTACAGAGAGCTAGCTACATGACAGGGTACTGAAACCTTTCCATATACAGAGTTCTAGGTACAAGGCTTATGAGTCCAATTTGTCAATATACAGAGAGCTAGCTACATGGCAGAATAGAGAAAGATTTCCATATACAGATTTCAAGGAACATGGCAGATGTGGCCAATGAGTCCATACACTGAAAGCTAACTACATGGTGCCAACCAGTCCATACACTGAGAGCTAGATACATGGCACAGTAGACCAAAATGTCCATATACAGGATACTAACTGCATGGCAGATGAGTCCAACATGTCCATATACTGAGAGCTAGCTACATGGCAGAGTAGTCCAACATGTTCATTTTCAGGTTAGTAACTACAAGGCAGAAGAGTCCAACGTGTCCATATACTGAGAGCTAGCTACATGGCAGAGTACTCCTTCATGTCCATATTCAGGGTAGTAGCTACATGGCAGATGTGTCCAACGTGTACATATACTGAGAGTTAGCCACATGGCAGTGTAGTGCAACATTTCCATATACAGGGTTCTAGCTACAAGGCAGATGAGTTCAACTTGTCTATATACAGAGAGCTGGCTACATGACAGAGTAGTTTAAAATTTCCATATAAAGAGTTCTAGCTACATGGCAGATGTGTCCAACATGTCCATATACTGAGAGCTAGCCACATAACAGAGTAGTCCAACATGTCCATATTCAGGGTACTAGCTACATGGCAGTTGTGTCCAACGTGTCCAGATACTGAGAGCCACCAACAGGTCAGACAATTACAATATGTTTATATACAGAGAGCAACCTACTTGGAAGATCAGTCCACCATATCCATGTACAGAGATCTAGCTGCATGGCAGAGTAGGGCAACATTTCCGTATACAGAGTTCTAGCAACATGGTAGATGTGTCCAACGTGTCCATATACTGAAAGCTAGCTACATGGCAGAGTAATCCAACATGTCCATATTCAGGGTAGTAGCTACATGGCAGATGTGTCCAACTTGTCCATATACTGAGAGTCATCCACATGGCAGAGAAGTCCAATATGTTCATATACAGAGAGCTACTAACTTGGCAGGTAAGTCCAACATATCCATGTAGAGAGAGCTTGCTACATGGCAGACGATTCCAATATGTCCATATAAAGAGAGCTAGCTATATGGCAGGGTAGAGGAACATTTCCATATACTCAATTCTAGCATCATGGCATATGTGTCAACGGTGTTCATATACTGAAAGCTACCTACATGGCAGACAAATAAAATATGTTCATATACAGAGAGCTACGTACTTGTCAGATCAGTCCAACATATCCATGTACAAAGAGATAGCTACATGACTGACGAGTCCAAACAGTCCATATACAGAAATCTAGCTACATGGCAGAATAGTGCAACATTTCCATATACAGAATTCTTGCTACATGGCATACATGTCAAATGTATACATATAGTGATAGCTTGCACCATGGAAGAGTAGTCTAACATGCCCATATTTAGGTTAGTAGCTACATGGCAGATGTGTCCAACCTGTCCATATACTGAGAGTCAACTACAGGGCAGACAAGACCAATATGTTCATGTACAGGGAGCTACTTAATTGGCAGATCACTCCAACATATCCATGTACAGAGAGCTAGCTACATGACTGGTGAGTCAAAAATGTCCATATACAGAGAGCTAGCCATATGGCAAGGTAGTGCAACATTTCCATATACAGAATTCTAGCTACAAAGCAGATGAATCCAACTTGTCTATATACAATGAGCTAGCTACATGGCAAAGTAGTGCAACATATCTATATACTGAGTTCTAGCTACATGGCACATGTGTTCAACTTGTCCATATACTGAGAGCTAGCTACATGGCATAGTAGTCCAATATGTCCATATTCAGGGTATTAGGTACATGGAAGATGTGTCCAACTTGTCCATGTACTGAGAGCCACCTATAGTGCAGACAAGTGCAATATGTTCATATACAGAGAGCTACCTAATTGGCAGATCAGTCCGACTTTACCATGTACATGACAGAAAAGTTCAAAATGACCATATACAGAGAGCTGGCCACATGGCAGGGAAGTGCAACATTTCCATATACAGAGTTCTAACTACATGTCATATGTGTCCAACGTGTCCATATACTGAGAGCTAGCTAAATGGCAGAGTAATCCAACATGTCCATATTCAGGGTACTATCTACATGTCAGATGTGTCTCTCTTGTGAATATACTGAGAGTCCTCCACATGTAAGACAAGTCCAACATGTTCATATAGAGAGTGCCACCTACTTGTCAGATCCGACCAACATATACATGTAGAGAGAGCTTGCTTCATGGCAGACGAGTGCAAGATGCCCATGTACGGAGAGCTAGCTACATAGCAGGGCAGTGCAACATTTCCATATACTGAGATCTATCTATATGGCAGATGTGTCAACGGTGTTAATACACTGGGAGATAACTACATGACAGACCAATCCAATATGATTATATACAGAGAGCTACCTACTTTGCAGATCAGTCCAACATATCCATGTACAGAGAGCTAGCTACATGGCAGATGAGTCCGAAATGTCCACAAAGAGAGAGCTAGCCACATGGCAGGGTAGTGCAACATTTCCATATACAGAGCTCTAGCTACAAGGCAGATAAGTCTAACTTGTCTATATACAGAGAGCTGGCTACATGGCAGAGCAGTGTAACATTTCCATATAAAGAATTCTAGCTACATGACAGATGTGACCAATGTGTCCATATACTGAGAGCTAGCCACATGGCAGAGTAGTCCAACATGTACATATTCAGGGTAGTATCTGCATGGTAGATGTGTCCAACGTGTCCAAATACTGAGAGCCATCAACAGGTCAGACAAGTCCAATATGTTGATATACAGAGAGCTACCTACTTGGCAGATCAGTCCAACATATCCATGTAAAAAGTACTAGCTACATGGCTTGCAAGTCCAAAATGTTCATATACAGAGAGCTAGCCAAATGGCAGGGAAGTGCAACATTTCCATATACAGCGTTCTAGCTATAAGGCAGATGAGTCCAACTTGTCTATATTCAGAGAGTTAGCTACATGGCAGAGTAGTGCAACATTTCCATATACAGAGTTCTAGCTACATGGCAGATGTGTCCAAC
>NW_006408625.1:10402120-10411573 GCF_000296735.1 Chrysochloris asiatica
ATGGCAGATATTTCCAACTTGTCCATGTATTGAGAGCCAACTACACTGCAGACAAGTGCAATATGTTCATACACAGAGAGCCACCTACTTGACAGATTATAACCATGTACAGAGATATAACCATGTACAGAGTGTTAGCTACATGTCAGACAAGTTCAAATGACCATATACAGAGAACTAGACACATGGCAGGGTAGTTCAACATTTCCATATACAGAGCTCTAGCTATAAGGCAAATAGGTCCAACTTGTCTATATACAGAGATCTTGCTATATGGCAGAGTAGTGTAACATTTCCATATATGGAATTCTAGATACATGGCAGAAGTGTCCAATGTGTCCATATACTGAGAGCTAGCTACATGGCAGAGGAGTCCAACATGTCCATATTCAGGGTAGTAGCTACATGGTAGTTGTGTCCAATGTGTCCATATACTGAAAGCCACGACAGGGCAGACAAGTCCAATATGTTCATATACAGAGAGCTACTTACTTGGCAGATCAGTCCAACATATCCATGGGCAGAGAGCTAGCTACATGGCAGATGAGTCCAAAATAACCATATGCAGAGAGCTAGAAACATGACAGGATAGTGCAACATTTCCTTATACAGAGTTCTAGCTTCAATGCAGATTAGTCCAACTTGTCTATATACAGAGAGCTAGCTACATGGCAGAGTAGTGCAACATTTCCATATACAGAATTCGGGGAACATGGCAGATATGTCCAACGTGTCCATATACTGAGAGCCACCTACAGGGCAGAAAAGTCCTATATGTTCATACACAGAGACCAACGTACTTGGCAGATCAGTCCAACATATCCATGTACAGAGAACTAGTTTCATGGTAAAGTAGTGCAACATTTCCACATACAGAGTTCTAGCTATATGGCACACGTGTCCATCGTGTTCATATACTGAGAGCTAGCTACATGGAAGAGTAATCCAACATGTCCTTATTCAGGGTACTAGCGACATGGCAGATGTGTCAAACTTGTCCATATACTGAGTGCCATCCACATGGCACATAAGTCCAATATGATCATATAGAGAGGGCTAACTATTTGTCAGATCAGTCCAACATATCCATGTACAGAGAACTAGCTACATGGCAGACGAGTCCAAGATGTCCATATACAGAGAGCTAGCTACATGGCAGGGCAGTGCAACATTTCCATATACTGAGATCTAGCTACATGGCAGATGTGTCAAAGGTGTTCTTATACGGAGAGCTACCTACATGGCAGACCAGTCCAATATGATTATATACAGAGAGCTACGTACTTGCCAGATGAGTCCAACTTATCCATGTACAGAAAGCTAGCTACATGGCTGGGGAGTTCAAAATGTCCATATACAGAGAGCTAGACACATGGCAGGGTAGTGCACCATTTCCATATACAGAATTCTAGCTACAAGGCAGATGAAACCAACTTGTGTATATACAGAGAGTTAGCTACATGGCAGAGTAGTGCAACATTTCCATATACTGAGTTCTAACTACATGACAGAGGTGTCCAAATTTTCCATATACTGAGAGCTAGCTACATTGCAGAGTAGTCCAATATGTCCATATTCAGGGTAATAACTACATGGCTGATGTGTCCAACTTGGCCATATAGTGAGAGTCAACCACATGGCAGACAAGTCCAATGTGAGCATTTGCAGAAAGCTATCTACTTGGCAGATCACTCCAACAAATCCATGTACAGAGAGCTAGCTACATGGCAGAAGATTCCAAAATGTTGATATACAGAAAGCAAGCTACATGGCAGAGTAGTGCAACTATTCCATATATTGAGTTCTTGCTACATGGCAGATGTGTCAATGGTGTTCATATACAGAGAGCTACCTACATGGCAGAAAAATTCAATAAGTTCTTATACAGAGAGCTACATACTTGTCAGATCAATCCAACATATCCATGTACAGAGAGCTAGCTACATGACTGACGAGTCTAAAATGTCCATATACAGAGAGCTAGCCACATGGCAGGTTAGTGCAACATTTCCATATACAGAGTTCTAGCTACAAGGCAGATGAGTCCAACTTTTCTATATACAGAGAGTTAGCTATATGGCAAAGTAGTACAACATTTCCATATATAGAGTAAAGGCGCTCTGGCAGCGTAGTGGTTACGAATCGGGCTGCGAACCTTAAGGACAGCAGTTCGAAACTACCAGGCTCTCTGAGGGAGAAAGATGATGCTTTCAACTCCCGTAAAGATTTACACCCTCGGAAACCCTGTGCATGGTCACTATGGGTCAGAACCGATTCACCGGCACTTAAAACCGACAACAAGCTACATGGCAGATGTGTCCAACGTGTCCATATAGTGAGAGCTAGCTACTTGGCAGAGTAGTCCAACATGTTCATATTAAGGGTAGTAGCTATATGGCAGATGTGTCCAACTTGTTCATATACTGAGAGTCACCCACATGGCAAACAAGTCTAATATGATGATATACAGAGAGCTACCTACAGGGCAGATCAGTCCAACATATCCATGTACAGATAGTTAGCTACATGGCAGAGTAGTGCAACATTTCCATATACAGAGTTCTAGCTACATGTCTTATGTGTCCAATGTGTCCATATACTGAGAGCTAGCTACATGGCAGACAACTCCAATATGTTCATATACAAAGAGCTACATACTTGTCAGATAAGTCCAACATATCCATGTACACAGTGCTAGCTATATGGCAGACGACTCCAAAATGTCCATATACAGAGAGATAGCCACATGGCAGGGTAGAGCAACATTTCCTTATACACAGTTCTAGCTACATGGCAGATGTTTCCAACATGTCCATATACTATGCTGAGAGCTAGCTAAAATGGCAGAGTAGTCCAACATGTCCATATTCAGGAGAGTAGCTACATGGCAGATGTGACCAACGTGTCCATATCTGAGAGCTAGCAACATGGCAGAGTAGTGCAACATTTCCATTTACAGAGTTCTGGGTACATGGCAGATGTGTCCATCGTGTCCATATACTGAGAGCTAGCTTTATGGCAGAGTAGTACAACATGGCCATATTCAGGGTACTAGCTTCATGGAGGATGTGTCCAACTTTTTCCATATACTGAGAGTCACCTACATGGCAGATAAGTCCAATATGTCCATATGCAGAGAGCTAGATACATGGCAGGGTAGTGCAACATTTCAATATACTGAGTTCTAGCTACAGGGAAGATGAATCAAGGGTGTTCATATACTGAGAGCTACCAACATGGCAGACATATTCAATAAGTTCATATACAGAGAGATACATACTTGTCAGATCAGTCCAACATGTCCATGTACAGAGAGCTAACTACATGGCTGACAAGTCTAAAATATCCATATACAGAGTGCTAGCCACATGGCAGGGTAGTGCCACATTTCCATAGAGTTCTAGCTACAAGGCAGATGTTTCCAACTTGTCTATATACAGAGAGTTAGGTACATGGCAGAGTAGTGCATCATTTCCATATACAGAGTTCTAGCTACAAGACAGATGAGTCCAACTTGTCTATATACAAAGAGCTAGCTACATGGCAGAGGAGTGCAACATTTCCATATACAGAGTTCTGGGTACATGGCAGATGTGTCTAACGTGTCCATATACTGAGAGATAACTACATGGCAGAGTAGTCCATCATGTCCATATTCAGGGTGGTAGGTACATGGCAGATGTGTCCAATGTGTCCATGTACTGAGAATCACCTACAGGGCAGCCAAGTCCAATATGTACGTATACAGAGAGCTACCTACTTGGCAGATCAGTCCAACGTATCCATGTACAGAGAGCTAGCCATGGCTGACGAGTCCAAAATGTCCATATACAGAGAACTAGCCACATGGTAGTGTAGTGCAACATTTCCATATACTGAGTTCTAGCTACATGTCAGAAGTGTCAACGTTGTTTATATACTGTGAGCTACCTACATGGCAGACAAATCCAATATGCTATATACAGAGAGCTACATACTCGGCAGATCAGTCCATCATATCCATGTACAGAAAGCTAGCTACATGGCTGACGAGTCTAAAATATCCATATACAGAAAGCTAGCTACATGGCAGGGTAGTGTAACATTTCCATATACAGAGTTCTAGATACCTGGCAGATGAGTCCAACAACTCTATATAAAGAGAGTTAGCCACATGGCAGAGTAGTGTATCATTTCCATATTCAGAGTTCAATCTACATGGAAGACAAGTTCAATATGTTCATATACAGAGAGCTAGCTATGTGGCATACAAGTCTATTATGTGCATATACAGAGAGTTACCTACTTAGCAGATCAGTACAACATATCCATGTACAGAGAGCTAGGTACATGGCAGAGTAGTGCAACATTTCCATATACAGAGTTCTTGGTACACGGCAGATGTGTCCAGCATTTCTATATACTGAGAGCTAGATACATGGCAGACAAGTCCAATATGTTCATATATAGAGAGCTAGCTACATGGCAGGGTAGTGCAACATTTCCATATACAGAGTTCCAGCTACATGGCAGATGTGTTCAATGTGTCCATATTCTGACAGTTACCTACATGACAGAACAGTCCAAAATATCCACGCAGAGAGAGCTAGCTACATGAAAGACGAGTCCAAAATATCCATATACAAAGAGTTAGCTACATGACAGAGTAGTACATCATTTCCATATACAGAGTTCAAGCTACTTGGCAGATGATTCGAAAGTGTTCATATACTGAGAACTAGCTACATGGCTGAGTAGTACATCATGTCCATATAAACAGTACTAGCTACATGGCTGATGTGTTCATCATGTCCATATGCTGAGAGCTACTCCCGTGGCATATCAGTCCAAAATATCCATGCACAGAGAGCTAGCTACATGGCAGAAAGACCAAAATGTCCATAAACAGAGAGCTAGCTACATGGTACTGTAGTGCATCATTTCCATATACACAGGTCTAGCTGCATGGCAGATGAGTGCAAAGTGTTCATATACTGAGAGGTAGCTACATGGCAGACAAGTCCAATATGTTCATATAAAGAGAGCAACATACTTGGCAGATCAGTCCAACATATCCATGTACAGAGAGTTTGCTACATGGCATACTGGTACAAAATGTCCATATACAGAGAGCTAGCTAAAAGGAAGGGTAGTACAGCATTTCCATATAAAGACTTCTAGCTACAATTCAGATGAGTCCAACTTGTCTATATACAGAGAGCTAGCAATATGGCAGGTAGTGCAACATTTCCATATACAGAGTACTAGCTACATGGCAGATGAGACCAACATGTCCATATATTGAGAGGTACATACATGTCAGATCATTCCAAAATATCCATGCACAGAGAGCTACCTACATGGCAGACATGTCCAAAATGCCCATATACAGAGAGCTAGCTATATGCAGGGTAGTGCATCATTTCCATATACAAAGTTCAAGCTACCTGGCAGATTCCAAAGTGTTCATATACTGAGAGGTAGCTACATGGCACAGTACTCCAACACGTCCATATAAAGAGTACTAGGTATATGGCAGATGTGTCTAAAGTATCCATATACTGAGAGCTAGCTACATGGAAGACAAGTCCAATAAATTCATATACAGAGAGCTAAATACTTCGCAGATCAGTGCAACATATCCATGTACAGAGACCAAATACATGGCAGACAAATCCAAAATTTCCATATACAGAAAGCTAGCTATATTGCAGGATAGTGCAACACTTCGATGTACATAGTTCTAGCTGCAAGGCAGATGAGTCCAACTTGTACATATACAGGGAGCTAGCTTCATGGCAGGGTAGTGCAACATTTCCATATACAGAGTTCTAGCTACAAGACATATGTGTCCAAATTGTCCATATACTGAGAGCTAGATACATGGCAGAGTAGTGCATCATTTCCATATACAGTGTTCAGGCTACATGGCAGTCCAGTTCAAAGTGTCCATATACTGAAAGCTACCTACATGTCAGATCAGTCCAACATAGCCAGTACAGAGAGCTAGGTACATGACAGATGAGTCCAAAATATCCATGTAGAGAGCTAGCTACATGGCAGGGAAGTGCAACATTTCCATAAACAGAGTTCTAGTTACATAACATATGTGTCCAACGTGTCTGTATACTGAGAGCTAGCTTCATGGCAGAGTAGTCCAACATTTCCACATACAGGGTACTAGCTACATGGCAGATGAGTCCAACATGTCCATATACTGAGAGGTAGCTACATGGCAGACAAGTTCAATATGTTCATATACAGAGAGCTACCTACTTAGCAGATCAGTCCAACATATCCATGTACAGAGTGCTAGCTACATGGCAGACAAGTCCAAAATGCCCAAATACAGAGCGCAAGCTACATGGCAGTGTAGTGTATTATTTCCATATACAGAGTTCATGCTATATGGCAGATGAGTCGAAAGTGTTTATATACTGAGAACTAGTTACATGGCTGAGTAGTCCATCATGTCCATATAAACAGTATTATCTATATGGCAGCTGTGTCATATGGGTCCATATACTGAGAGATACCTACATGGCAGATCTTTTCAAAATATCCATACATGGCAGACCAGTCCAAAATGTCCATATACAGAGAGCTAGCTATATGCCGGGTAGTGCATCATTTCCATATACAGAGTTCTAGCTACAAGGCAGATGAGTTCATCTTGTCTATATACAGAGAGCTAGCTTCATGGGAGAGTAGTGCATCATTTACATATACAGAGTTCGAGCTACATGGCAGATGAGTCCATGGTGTTCATATACTAGAGAGCTAGCTACATGCAGAGTAGTGCAACATGTCCATATACAGGGTACTAGCTACATGGCAAATGAGTCCAACATGTCCATATTCTGAGAACAAGCTACATGGCAGACAAGTCAAACATGTTTATATATAGAGAGCTAGCCACATGGCAGATCCGTCCAAAATATCCATTCACAGAGAGCTAGTGAAATGTCACAGGAGTCCAAAATGTCCATATACAGAGAACTAGATACATGGCGGAGTAGTGGATCATTTACATATACAGAGTTCAAGCTATATGGCAGATGAGTCCAAAGTGTTCATATACTGAGAACTAGCTACATGGCTAAGTAGTCCATCCTGTCCATATAAACAGTACTAGCTATATGGCAGATGTGTCCAACTTGTCCATATACTAAGAGCTGCCTACATGGCAGATCTGTCCATAATATCCATGCACAGTGAGCTAGCAACTTGGCAGATGTGTCCAAATGTCTATATACAGAGAGCTAGCTACATGGCAGAGGAGTGCAACATTTCCATATACAGAGTTCTAGCTACATGGCAGATGTGTCCAACGTGTCCATACACTGAGAGCTAACTACATGCCAGAGTAGTGCACCATTTCCATATTCAGGTTACTAGGTTCATGGCAGATGAATCCAACATGTCCATATACTGAGAGCTAGCTACATGGCAGACAATTCCAATAGGTTCATGTACAGAGAGCTAGCTACATATAAGGGAATTGCAACATTTCCATATACAGAGTTCTAGCTACAAGGCAGATGAGTCCAACTTGTCTAGGTACAGACAGCTAGCTACATGGCAGAGTAGTGCAATATTTCCATATACAGAATTCTGGGTACATGGCAGATGTGTCCTACGTGTCCATACTGAGAGCTAGCTACAACGCAGAGTAATTCAACATGTCGATATATAGGGTACTAGCTATATGGAAGATGAGTCCAACATGGCCATATACTCAGAGATAGCTTCATGTCAAACAAGTCCAATACGTTCATATACACAGAGGTACCTAGTTGGTAGATCAGTGCAACATATTCATGTACAGAGAGCTAGCTAAATGGAAGTCGAGTCCAAAATGTCCATATGTAGAGAGCTAGCTACTTGGCAGAGCAGTCCAACATGTCCATATACAGGTTGCTTGCTACAAGGCAGATGAGTCCAACTTGTACATATACTGAGAGCTAGCTACATGGCAGAGGAGTCCAACATGTCCATATACTAAGAGCTATATGGCAGACAAGTTCAATATGTTCATATACAGAGAGCTAGCTACATGGCAGAGTAGTGTAACATTTTCATATAAAGAGGTCTAGCTACATGGCAGATGTGTCCAAAGTGTCCATATACTGAGAGCTACCTACATGGCAGGGTAGTCCAACATTTCCATTTATAGGATACTAGCTACATGGCAGATGAGTCCAACATGTCTATATACTTAGAGATAGCTATATGGCAGACAAGTCCAATATGTTCATATACAGGGAGCTAGCTACATGGTAGGGTAGTGTATCATATCCATATACAGAGTTCTAGCTGCAAGACAGATGAGTCCAACTTCTCTATATACAGTGAGCTAGATACATGGCAGGGCAGTGCAACATTTCCATATACAGAGTTCTAGCTACATGGCAGATGAGTCCAACATGTCCATATTCTGAGAGCTAGCTACATGGCAGAGTACTTCAACATGTCCATATACAGAGTACTAGCTACATGGCAGATGAGACCAACATGTACGTATACTGTGAGATAGCTACATTGCAGATGGAGTCCAACATGTCCATATTCAGGGTAGTAGCTACATGGCAGATGTGTCCAAAGTGTCCATATACCGAGAGCTAGCTACATGGCAGAGCAGTTCAACATGTGCATATTCAGGGTAGTAGCTACATGGCAGATGTGTCAATTGTGTCCATATTCTGAGAGCTAGCAACATGGCAGTGTAGTGCAACATTTCCATATACGGTGTTCTGGGTACATGGCAGATGTGTCCAACGTGTCCATATACTGAGAGCTAGTTTTATGGCAGAGTAATACAACGTGGCCATATTCAGGGTACTAGCTTCATGGCAGATGTGTCCAACTTGGCCATATACTGAGAGTCATCTACATGGCAGACAAGTCCAAAATGTCCATATGCAGAGAACTGGATACATGGCAGGGTAGTGCAACATTTCAATATACTGAGTTCTAGCTACAGGGAAGATGTGTTAATGGTGTTCATATACTGAAAGCTACATACATGGCAGTCATATTCAATAAGTTCATATACAGAGAGATACATTCTTGTCAGATCAGTCCAACATATCCATGTACAGAGAACTAGCTACATGGCTGACGAGTCTAAAATATCCATATACAGAGAGCTAGCTAAATGGAAGAGTAGTGCAACATTTCCATATAAAGAGGTCTAGCTACATGGCAGATGTGTCCAAAGTGTCCATATACTGAGAGCTACGTACATGGCAGGGTAGTCCAACATGTCCATATACAGGATACTAGCTACATGGCAGATGAGTCCAACATGTCTATATACGTAGAGACAGCTATATGGCAGACAAGTCCACTATGTTCATATACAGGGAGCTAGCTACATGGTAGGGTAGTGCAACATATCCATATACCGAGTTATAGCTGCAAGACAGATGAGTCCAACTTCTCTATATACAGAGAGCTAGCTACATGGCAGGG
>NW_006408625.1:10412813-10417077 GCF_000296735.1 Chrysochloris asiatica
GATATGTTTCACTACCCTGTTATGTAGCTAGCTCTCCGTATATGAACACTTTGGACTCATCTGCCATGTAGCTTGAACTCTGTATATGCAAAGGATACACTGTTCTGCCATGTAGCTAGCTCTCTGTATATGAACATTTTGGACTCGTCTGACATGTCCCCAGCTCTCTGGGAATGGATATTTTAGACTGATCTACCATGTAGGTAGCACTCAGTATATGGACACGTTGGACATATCTGCCTTATTGCTGTAACTCTGTATATGGAAATGTTGCACTAACCTGCAATGTACCTAGCTCTCTGCATATTAACATATTGGACTTGTCTTCCATTTATATAGCTCTCAGTATATGGTCATGTTGGACTCATCTGCCATGTAGCTAGCTCTTATTGTATGGACACGTTGGACACATCTGCCATGTAGATAGAGCTATGTATATAGAAATGATGCACTACTCTTCCATGTAGCTAGTTCTCTGTATATAGACAAGTTGGACACTTCTTCCTTGTAGCTACAACTCTGTATATTGAAACATTGCACTACCCCGCCAAGTGGCTAGCTCTCTGTATATGGACATTTTGGACTTATCTGCCATGTAGTTAGCATTCTATACATGGATATGTTGGAGTGCTCTACCAAGTAGGTAGCTCTTTGTATATGTACATATTGGACTTGTCTGCCATGTAGCTAGCTCTCTGTATATACATAAGTTGGACTCATCTGCTTTGTAGCTAGAACTCTGATTATGGAAACGTTGCAGTACCCTGCCATGTAGCTAACTCTGTATATGGACATTTTGGACTTGTTGCAACGTAGCTAGATTTCTGTGCATAAATATTTTGAATTGATATGCCATGTAGGTAGCTCTCAGTATATGGACATGATGGACTCATCTGCCATGTAGCTAGCTCTCAGTATATGAACACTTTGGACTTATCTGCCATGTAGCTTGAACTCTATATATAGAAATGATGCACTACTCTGCTATGTAGCTAGCTCTATGTATGTGGACATTTTGGACTCGTCTGACATGTAGCTACTTCTCTGTACATGGATATGTTGGACTGATCTGACATGTAGCTAGCTCTCTGTATATGAACATATTGGAATTGTCTGTCATGTAGCTAGCTCTCAGTATATGAACATATTGGAATTGTCTGTCATGTAGCTAGCTCTCAGTATATGGACAAGTTGGACACATCTGCTATGTAGCTAGTACCTGGTATATGGACATGTTGGACTGATCTGCCATGTAGCTAGTTCTCAGTTTATAGACATGTTGAAATCATCTGCCATGTACCTAGTAACATGTATATGGACAAGATGGACTACTCATCTATTTAGCTAGCTCTCAGAATATGAACACTTTGAACCCATCTGCCAAGTAGCTTGAACTCTGTATATGAAAATGATGCACTACTCTGTATTGTAGCTAGTTCTCTATATATAGACAAGTTGGACTTATCTGTCTTGTAGCTAGGAGTCTATATATGGAAATGTTGCACTACCCTGCCATGTACCTAGCTCTCTGTATATAGACATGTTGGACTCATCTGCCTTGTAGCTAGCCCTCTAAATATACACATGTTGGACTCATTGGCCATGTAGCTAACTCTCAGTATATGGACATGTGGGTCTCATCTGCCATGTATCTAGTACTCTTTATATGGAAATGTTGCACTACTCTGCCATGTAGCTAGCTCTCTGTACATGGACATTTTGGAATCGTCTTACATGTAGCTAGCTCTCCGTGCATGGATATTTTGGACTGATCTGCCATTTAGGTAGCTCTCAGTATATGGACACATTAGTCACATCTGCCATGTAGGTAGAACTCTGTATATGGAAATGTTGCACTAGTCTGCCATGTACCTAGCTCTCTGTACATGGATACGTTGGACTGATCTGCTAAGTAGGTAGCTCTCTGTATATGAACATATTCGAATTGTTTGCCATGTAGCTAGACCTCAGTATATGGACACGTTGGACACATCTGCCATGTATCTAGAACTCTGTATATGGAAATGTTGCACTACCCTGCCATGTAGCTGGCTCTCTGTATATAGACAAGTTGGACTCATCTTCATTGTTGCTTGAACACTGTGTATGGAAATGTTGCACTACCCTGTCATTTAGCTAGCTTTCTGTATATGGACATTTTGGACTCATCTGCCATGTAGCTAGCTCTATGTATATAGATATGTTTACTGATCAGCCATGTAGGTAGTTCACAGTATATGAACACAATGGATTAATCTGCCAAGCAGCTTGAACTCTGTATATGGAAATTATGCACTACTCTGCCTTGTAGCTAGCTCTCAGTATATGGACACGTTGGACACATCTGCCATGTAGCTTGTACTCTGTATATGGACAAGTTGGACTGATCTGCCATATAGCTAGTTCTCAGGTTATGGACATGCTGGACTAATGTGCCAGGTAGCTATTAACCTTTATATGGACATGTTGGACTTCTTTTCCATGTAGATAGCTCTCAGTATATGGACATGTTGGACTCATCTGCCATGTAGCTAGTACACTGTATATGTACACGTGGAAGTATTCTGCAATGTAGCTAGCTCTCAGTATATGGTCACGTTGGACACATCTGGCATGTAGCTAGAACTCTATATATGGAAATTTTGCACTACCATGCCATATAGCTAGCTCTCTGTATATGAACATATTGGACTTGTCTGTCATGAAGCTAGATTTCAGTATATGGACATGTTGTACTCATCTGTCATGTAGCTAGAACTCTGTATGTGGAAATGTTGCACTACTCTGGCATGTAGCTGGCTCTGTGTATATAGACAAGTTGGACTCATCTGCCATGTAGCTTGAAGTCTGTATATGGAAATGATGCACTACTCTACCATAAAGCTAGCTCTCTGTATATAGGCAAATTGGATTCATCTGCCTTGTAGCTAGAACTCTGTACATGGAAATGTTTGAATACATTGCCATGTAGCCAAATCTCAGTATATGAACCCTTTGGACTCTTCTGACATGGAGCTTGAACTCTGTATATGGAAATGGTGCACTACTCTGCCATGTAGCTAGCTCTCTGTATATAGACAAGTTGGACTCATCTGCCTTGCAGCTAGAACTCTGTATATGGAAATGTTACACTAGTCTGCCATGTACCTAGCTCTCTGTACATGGATATGTTGGATTTATCTCTATATGAATATATTCTACTTGTGTGCCATGTAACCTCTCAATATAGGGACACGTTGGACACATTTGACATGTCACTAGAATCCTATATATCAAATGTTGCACTGCCCTGTCATGTAGCTAGCTCTCTATATGTGGACAGTTTGGACTCATCTGTCATGTAGCTAGCTCTCTCTACTTTGATATGATGCACTGATCTGCCAAGTAGGTAGCTCTCTGTATATGAACATATTGGACATGTCTGCCATGTAGCTTGAACTCTGTATATGGAAATGTTGCACTACTCTGCCATGTAGCTTGCTCTCTGTATATAGACAATTTGGACTCATCTGTATTTTGGCTAGTACCCTGTATATGGACATGTTGGACTACTCTGCCATGTAACTAGCTCTCAGTATATGGACACGTTGCACACATCTGCCATATAGCTAGAACTCTGTATTTGGAAATGTTTCACTAGTCTGCCATGTAGCTAGCTCTCTCTATATGGACATTTTGGAGTCATCTGACATGTAGCTAGCTGTGTATACATGGATTTGTTGGTCTCATCTGCCATGTAGCTAGGTCTCTGTATATAAACATATTGGACTTGTCTGCCATGTAGTTAGCTCTCAGTATATGGACACTTTGTACACATCTGCTCTGTAGCTAGTATCCTGTATATAGACATGTTGGACTGATCTGCCATTTAGCTAGTTCTCAGTTTGTGAACATGTTGGACTAGTCTGCAATGTACCTATTAACCTGTATATGGACATGTTGGATTACTTTTCCATGTAGATAGCTCTCAGTATATGGACTTGTTGGGCTCATCTGCATGTAGCTAGTACCCTGTATACGGACATGTTGAACTACTCTGCCATGTACATAGGTCAATAGGACACATCTGACATGTAACTACAACTTTGTATATGGAAATTTTGCACTACCATGCCATGTAGCTAGCTCTCTGTATATGAACATAGAATACTTGTCTGCCATGTAGCTAGCTCTCAGTATAGGGACATGTTGGACTCATCTGCCATGTAGCTACTACCCTGAATATGGACATGTTGGAGTACTCTGCCATGTAGCTAGCTCTCAG
>NW_006408625.1:10417882-10421359 GCF_000296735.1 Chrysochloris asiatica
GGACTCATCTGCCTTGTAGCTTGTACCCTGTATATGGACATGTTGGACTACTCTGCCATGTAGCTAGCTCTCAGTATATGGCCACGTAGGACACATCTGCCATGTAGTTAGATCTCTGTATATGGTAATGTAGCGATACTCTGCCATGTAGCTAGTACCCTGTATATGGAAATGTTGAACTACTCTGCCATGTAGGTAGCTCTCAGTACATGGACACGTGGATACATCTGCCATGGAACTTGAACTCTGTATATGGAAATTTTACACTACTCTTGTAGATAGCTCTCTGTATATAGACAATTTGTACTCATCTGCCTTGTAGCTAGAACTCTGTATATGGAAATGTTACACTACACTGCCATGTATCTAGCTCTCTGTATATGGACATTTTGGACTCGTCTGCCATGACACTATCTCTCTGTACATGGATATGCTGAACTGATTTTTCAAGTAGGTAGTTCTCTGTATATGAACAAATTGGACTTGTCTGACATGTAGCCAGCATTAAGTATATGGACACATTGGAAACATCTGTCATGTAGTGAGAACTCTGTATACGGAAATGTTGCACTACCCTGCCACATAGCTAGCTCTCTGTATATAGATATGTTGGACTCATCTGACTTGTAGCTAGCCCTCTAAATATACACATGCTGGACTCATCTGCCATGTAGCTAACAATCAGTATATGGACATGTTGGACACATCTGCCATATACCTAGAACTCTGTATATGGAAATGTTTCACTACCGTGCCATGTAGCTAGGTCTCTGTATATGTTCATTTTGGACTCTTCTGCCATGTACCTGTCTCTGTATACATGGACATGTTGGACTGAACTTTCAAGTAGTTAGCTCTCTGTATATGAACATATTAGACTTGTTTGCCATGTAGCTAGCTCTCACGTTGGAAATGTCTGCCAAATAGCTAGAGCTCTGAATAGAGACATGGTGCATTACTCTGATATGTAGCTTGCTCTCTGCATATAGACAATTTGTACTCATCTGCTTTGTAGCTAGAACTCTGTTTATGGAAATGTTGCACTACCCTGCCATGTAGCTAGCTCTCTGTATATTGACATTTTGTACTCATCTGCCATGTAGCTAACTCTCTGTACATGGATATCTTGGGCTCATCTGTCAAGTAGGTAGCTCTCTGTATATGAACATATTGGACTTGTCTGCCATATAGCTAGCTATCAGTATATGGACAAATTGGACACATCTGTCATGTATCGACAACTCTGCATATGGAAGTGTTGCACTACAATGCCATGTAGCTAGCTCTCTGTGTATAGACGAGTTGGACACATGTGCCTCATACCTAGAACTCTGTATATAGAAATGTTACACTACCCTGTCATGTAGCTAGCTCTCTGTATATGGTCATTTTGGACTTGTCTGCCATGTAGCTAGCTCTCTCTACATGGACATTTTGGACTCGTCTGCCATGTAGCTAACTACCTGTACATTGATATAATGGGCTCATCTGCCAAGTAGGTAGCTCTCTGTATATGAGCATATTGGACTTGTCTGTCATATAGCTAGCTCTCTGTATATGGACAAATTGGAAACATCTGTCATGTAGCGACAACTCTGTATATGGAAGTGTTCCACTACACTGCCATGTAGCTAGCTCTCTGTATATAGACGAGTTGGTCTCAAGTGCCTCATACCTAGAACTCTGTATATGGAAATGATGCATTACCCTGCCATGTAGCTAACTCTCTGTATATGGATATTTTGGACTCATCTGCCATGTAGCTACCTCTCTGTACATTGATATGTTGGACTGGTCTGCCAAGTAGGTAGCCCTCTGTATATGAACATATTCGACTTGTCTGCCATGTAGCTAGCTCTCATGATATGGACACATTGTACACATCTGCCATGTACCTAGAACTCTGTATTTGGAAATGTTGCACTACCCTGCCATGTAGTTTGATTTCTGTAAATAGACAAGTTGGACTCATCTGCCTTGTAGCTATAACTCTGTAGATGGAAATGTTGCACTGCACTGCTATGTAGCTTGCTCTCTGTACATCTACATTTTGGACGCGTCTGACATGTAGCTAGCAATTTGTACAGGGTTACGTTGGAGTGATCTGCCATGTAGCTAGTACCCTGTATATGGCCACATCGGACTGCTCTGCCATGTAGCTAGCTCTTAATGTATGGACACGTTGCCTACATCTGCCATGTACCTAGAACTCTGTATATGGAAATGTTGAACTACCCTGACATGTAGCTAGCTTCCTGTATATGGACATTTTGGACTCGTCTGCCATGAAGCTAGCTCTCTGTACATTAATATGTTACACTGATCTGAGAAGTAGGTAGCTATCTGTATATGAACATATTGGATTTGACTGCCATGTAGCTAGCTATCAGTATATGGACATGTTGGATTCATCTGCCATGCAGCTACTACTCTCTATATGGACATGTTGCATTACTCTGCCATGTGATTAGATATCTATATATAGACAATTTGTATTCATCTGCTTTGTAGCTACAACTCTGTATATGGAATTGTTGCAATACACTGCCATGTAGCTAGCTCTCTGTACATGGGTATATTGGACTGATCTGACAAGTATGTAGCTCTCTGTATATGAACATATTGGATTTGTCTGCCCTGTAGGTAGCTCAAAGTATATGGACACATTGGACACATCTGCCATGTAGCTACTACCCTGAATATGGACATGTTGGACTACTCTGACATGTATATAGCACTCAGTATAGGACACATTGGATACCTCTGCTATGTAGCTAGAACTATGTATATGGAAATGTTGCACTACTCTGCCATGTAATGAATTCTCTTTATATAGACATGATGGACTAATCTGCCTTTTAGCTAGAACTCTGTATATGGAAATGTTGCATTACCCTGCCATGTAGCTAGCTCTCTGTACATGGATATATTGGACTGATCTGACAAGTATGTAGCTCTCTGTATATGAACATATTGGATTTGTCTGTCATGTAGGTATCTCTCAGTGTATGAACACCATTGACACATCTACCATGTAGCTAGAATTCAGTATAGGGAAAGTTGCACTACCCTGCCATGTAGCTAGCTTTCTGTATATTGACATTTTGGAATCATCTGCCATGTAGCTAGGTCTCAGTATATGGATATGATGGACTCTTCTGCAAAGTATGTAGCTCACTGTATATGATTATATTGGACTTGTCTACCATGTGGGTGACTCTCAATATATGGACAAGATGGAGACATCTGCCAAGTAGCTACTACCCTAAATATGGACATGTTGGATTACTCTGCCATGTAGCTTGCTCTCAGTATATTGACCCAATGCACACATCTGCCATGTAGCTAGAACTCTGTATATGTTAATGTTGCACTACACAGCCATTTAGCTAGCTCTCTGTATATAGACAATTTGGACTCGTCTGCTTTTTAGTTAGAACTCTGTATATGGAAATGTTGCACTACCCTGCCATGTAG
>NW_006408625.1:10422017-10425246 GCF_000296735.1 Chrysochloris asiatica
CCTGCCATGTAGCTAGCTACTCTGTATACGGACATTTTGGACTCGTCTGTCATGCAGCGAGCTCTCTATATGTTGGATATGTTGGACTGATCTGCCAAGTAGGTATCTCTATTTATGTTAACATATTGGACTTGTCTGACATGTATCTAGCTGTCAGTAGATAGACAATTTGGACTCATCTGCCATGTAGCTAGAACTCTATATATGGAAATGTTACTCTACTCTGCCATGTAGCTAGCTCTCTGATTATGGACATTTTGGAATCGTCTGCCATGTAGTTAGCTCTCTATGCGTAGATATGTTGGACTGATCTGCTAAGTAGGTAGCTCTCTGCATAAAAACATATTGAACTTGTGTGCCATGTACATATCTCCCAGTATATGGACATGTTGGGCATATCTGCAATGTAGCTAGTACTCTGTATATGGACATGTTGGGCTGATCTGCCGTGTAGGTAGCTCTCAGTATACGGACATGTTGGACATATCTGCCATGTAGCTAGAACTCTGTATGTGGAAATGTTGCACTACTGTGCCATGTATCTATATCTCTGTATATGAACATTTTGAATTTGTCTTCCATGTAGCTAGCTCTCTGTGCATGGATATTTTGGACTGATCTTCCATGTAGGTTGCTCTCAGTATATGTTCATGTTGGACACATCCACCAGGTAGCTAGAACTCTGTATATGGATATGTTGCACTACTCTGCCATTTAGCTAACTCTCTGTATATAGACAAGTTCTACTCATCTGCCTTGTAGATAGAACTCTGTATATCGAGATGTTGCACTACCCTGCCATATAGCTAGCTCTCTGTATATGGACATTTTGAACTCTTCTGACATGTAGCTAGCTCTCTGTACATGGATATGTTGGACTGATCTTCCAAGTAGGTAGTTCTCTGTATATGAACATATTGGACTTGTCTGCCATGCAGTTAGCTCTCGGTATATGGACATGGTGGACTCATCTGCCGTGTAGCTAATACCCTGTATGTGAACATTTCTGACTACTCTGCCTTGTAACTAGCTCTCTGTAAATGGATATATTGGACTGATCTCCCAAGTAGGTAATTATCTGTATTTGAACATATTGGACTTGTCTACCATGTAGCAAGCTCTCATTATATGGAAATGATGGACTCATTAGCCATGTAGCCAGTACCCATTATATGGACATATTGTACTACTCTGTCATGTCAGTATATGAACACTTTTTACTCATCTGCCATGTAGCTTGAATTCTGTAAATGCAAATTTTGTGCTACTCTGCCATGTAGCCACCTCTCCGTATGTTGACATTTTGGACTCGTCTGACATGTAGCTAGCGCTCTGTGTATTGATATTTTGGACTGATCTGCCATGTAGGTTGCTCTCAGTATATGGACACGTTGGACACATCTGCCATGTAGCTAGAACTCTGTATATGGAAAAGGAGCAGTACCCTGCCATGTAGCTAGCTCTCTGTATATGGGCATTTTGGACTCGTCTGCCATATAACTAGCTCTCTATACTTGGATATGTTGGACTGAGCTGCCATGTAGGTACCTCTCTTTATGTGAACATATTGGACTTGTCTACCATGTATCTAGCTGTCAGTATACAGACAAGTTAGACTCATCTGCCTTGTAAGTAGAATTCTGTATATGGAAATGAAGTACAACCTTGCCATGAAGCAAGCTCTCTGCATATGTATATTTTTGACTCCTCTGCATGAAGCTAGCTCTCAGTAAATGGATATGTTGGACATATCATCCAAGTAGTTATCTCTCTGTATATGAACATATTGGAATTGTCTACCATTTACCTAGCTATCTGTATATGGACATTTTGAACTTGTCTGCTATGTAGCTAGCTTTCTGTACATGGATATGTTGGACTGATCTGTCAAGTAGGTATCTCTCTGTATATAAACATATTGAACACGTCTGTCATGTAGTTAGCTCCCAGTATATGGACATGTTGGAAACATCTGCAATGTAGCTAGCTCTCAGAATATTGACATGTTGGACTCATCTTCCATGTAGTTAGTACCTTGTATATGGACATGTTGGAGTGATCTGCCATGTAGGTAGCTCTCAGTATATGGACACGTTGGACACATCTGCCATGTATCTAGAACTTTGTATATGGAAATGTGGCGCTACTCGGTCATGTAGCTAGCTCTCTGTATATAGATAAGTTGTACTCATCTACGTTGTAGCTTGAACTTTACATATGGAAACGTTGCACTCCTCTGCCAATGAACTAGCTCTCTGTATATGGACCTTTTGGACTCATCTGCCATGTAACTAGCTCTCTTTACATGGACAATTTGGACTAATCTGCATTGTAGATAGAACTATGTATATGAAAACGTTGCACTACCCTGCCATGTAGGTAGCTCTCTGTATATGGACATTTTGGACTTGTCTGTCATGTAGCTAGCTCTCTGTACATGGATATGTTGGACTGATCTGCCAAGTAGATAGCTTTCTGTGTAAGAACATATTGGAATTGTCTGCCATGTAGCTAGATCTCTGCTTATGGAAATGTTGCTCTACTCTGCCATGTAGCTAAATCTCAGAATAAGAAATCTCTGGACTTATCTGCTATTTAGCTTGAAATTTGTATATAGAAATGGTGCACTACAATGCCATGTAGCTAGCTCTCTGTATATGGACAAGTTGCACTCATCTGCCTTGTATCTAGAACTCTGTATATGGAAATGTTGCACTACCCTGCCATGCAGTTAGATCTCTATATATAGACAAGTTGGACTCATCTGACTTGTGGCTAACAATCTGTATATGGAAATGTTGCACTCCCCTGCCATGTAGCTAGCTCTCTGTATATGGACACTTTGGACTCGTCTATCATATAGCTTGCTTTCTGTACATGGATATGTTTGACTGATTTTCCACATAGTTAGATTTTTTGTATATGAACACATTGGACTTTTCTACCATGTAGCTAGCTCTCAGTATATGTACATGTTGGAAACATATGCCATATAGCTAGAACTATGAATATGGACATGTTGGAGTACTCTGTCATATAGCTAGCTCTATGTATATGGGCACTTTGTACTCATCTGCCTTGTAGCTAGAACTTTATATGGAAATGTTGCACTACCCTGCCATTGTTATGCCCAGGATTCAGGGTCCCCAAAGACCACCCAGGAGCCATGTACCAATGCAAATACATAAGGGTTGTTTAATCAAGCTCGAGCCAGGTCTCTAACCTTATC
>NW_006408625.1:10434783-10436199 GCF_000296735.1 Chrysochloris asiatica
TATACATATATCATTTTCTTGAAGCTAGAGTACGTGTTCAGGCTAATGTACAGAATGGAGATTGATCTTGCCTCTGGAGGGAACTAATAACTGAGGCCTTGTCTATTTAAAATGCTTTCCTGAGCCTGACTAGAGTTTAGTCAAGCAGTTTCTAGGTAGGTAAAATCAGTTTGGTCCTTACACCATGTAGCTAACTCTCTGTATATGGACACTTTGTACTCGTTTGAAATGTAGCTAGCTCTCTGTACATGGATATGTTGGACTGATCTGCCAAGTAGGTAGCTCTCTGTATTTGGACAGATAGGACTTGTCCTCCCTGTATTTGGCTCTCAGTATATGGACACAATGGACACATCTGCCATGTAGCTACTACCCTGAATATGGACATGTTGGACTACTCTACCATGTAGTTAGCTCTCAGTATATGGACAGGTTGGACACATTTACCATGTGGCTTGAACTCTGTATATGGAAATGTTGCACTACTCTGTCATGTAGCTAGCTTTCTTTTTATAGACAACTTGGACTCATCTATCTTGTTGCTAGAACTCTGCATATGGAAATGTTGCACTACTCTGCCATGTAGTTAGATCACTATATATAGACAAATTGGACTCATCTGCCTTGTTGCTATAACTCTATATATGGAAATGTTGCACTACCCTGCCATGTAGACAGGATTCTCTGTATGGACATTTTGGACTCATCTGCCATGCATATATTGGACTGATATATTTGACTGATCCACCAAGTATGTAGCTTTCTGTATATGAACATATTAGGCTTGTCAGCCATGTTGCTAGCTCTCAGGATATGGACGCCCTGGACACATTTGACATGTAGACACAACTCTGTATATGGAACTGTTGCACTACATTGCCATGTAACTAGCTCTCTGTATATAGACAAGTTGGACTCATCTGACTTGTAGCTAGAACTCTGTATATTTAAATGTTGCACTTCCCAGTCATGTAGGTAGCTGTCTGTAAACGGATATATTTTTGCCATGTAGCTAGCTTTCTGTACATGGATATGTTGGAATTATATGCCAAGTAGGTAGCTATCTGTTTATGAACATGTTGGACTACTCTGCCATGTAGCTAGCTCTCAGTATAGGGACACATTGGACACATCTGCCATGAAGCAAGAACTCTGTATATGGAAATGTTCCACTACCCTCCCAGGAAGTTAGATCTCTATATATAGACATTTGGACTAATCTGCCTTGTATCTAGAAATCTGTATATGGATATGTTACACTACCCTGCCATGTAGCTAGCTCTCTGTATATGTACATTTTGGACTCGTCTGCCATATAGCTAGCTCTCTGTACATGGATATGTTGGACTGATCTGCCAAGTAGGTAGCTCTCTGTATATGAACATATTGAACTTGTCTGCCATGTAGCTAGCTCTC
>NW_006408625.1:10436299-10451045 GCF_000296735.1 Chrysochloris asiatica
GTTGGACTGATCTGCCAAGTAGGTAGCTCTCTGTATATGAACATATTGAACTTGTCTGCCATGTAGCTAGCTCTCAGTATACAGACATGTTGGACTCATCTGCCACGTAGATAGTTCCCTTTATATGGACATGTTGGACTGCTCTGACATGTAGCTAGCTCTCAGTGTATGGACACGTTGGACACACCTGCCATGAAACTAGAACTCTGTATATGTAAGTGTTGTACTACTTTTCTATGTATCTAGCTCTCTGTACATGGATATTTTGGACTCGTTTGCCATGTATCTATCTCTCTGTGCATGGATATATTGGACTAATCTGCCAAGTATGTTGATCTCTGTATAGGAACATATTGGACTTGTCTGTCATATAGCAAGCTCTCAGTATATGGACACGAAGGACACATCTACCATGTAGGTAGAAACCCTGTATTTGGAAATGTCGCACTACTCTGCCATGTTCCTAGCTCTCTGTATATAGACAAGTTGGACTCATCTGACTTGTAGCTAGAACTCTCTATATTGCAATGTTATAATACCCTGCCATGTAGCTAGCTCTGTATATGGACATTTTGGACTCGTTTTCCATATAACTAGCTCTCAGTATATGGACGTGTTGGACTAATCTGCCACGTAGCTACTACCCTGTATATGGGAATGTTGCCCTACCCTGCCGTGTATCTAGCTCTCTGTATATGGACATTTTGTACTCGTCTGCCATGTAGCTATTTCTCAGTATATGGAAACATTGGCCACATCTCCCATGTACCTAGAACTCTGTATATGGAAATGTGCTACTCTTCCATGTAGCTAGCTCTCTGTATATGGACATATTGGACTCGTCTGCAATATAGTTAGCTCTCTGAACACGCATATGTTGGACTGATCTACAAATAGTTACCTCTCTTTATATGAACATAATGAACTTGTCTACCATGCAGCTAGCTCTCTCTATATGGACATTTTTGCTGTTCTGACATGTAGCTAGCTCTCTTTACATGGATATTTTGGACTGATCTGACCTGTATGTAGCTCTAAGTATATGGACACGTTTGACACATCTGCATTGTTGCTAGAACTCTGTATATGGAAATTTACACTACTCTGCCTTGTAGCTAGCTCACTATATATAGACAAGTCGGACTCATCTGCCATGTACCTACAACATTGTATGTGGAAATGTTAAACTACCCTGCCATGGAGCTAGCTCTCTGTATATGGACATTTTGGAATCATCTGCCTTGTAGCTAGAACTCTGTATATTGAAATGTTTCACTGCCTTTCCATGCAGTTATGTGTCTGTATATGGACATTTTGGATTCATCTGCCATGTAGCTAGCTCTCTGTACATGGATATGTTGGACTGATCGCCCAAGTAGGTAGCTCTCTTTATATGAACATATTTGACTCGTCTGCCATGTAGCTAGCTCTCAGTATATAGAAAAGTTGGACTCATCTTCCTTGTAGCTAGTACACTATATATGGACCTGTTTCACTACTCTGCCATGTAGCTAGCTCTCAGTATGTGAATACTTTGGACTCATCTACCATGTAGCTTGAAATCTGTATATGGAAATGATTCACTATTCAGCCATGTAGCTAGCTCGCTGTATATAGCCAAGTTGGACTCATATCGCTTGTACCTAGTACGCTGTATATGGACATGTTGGTCCACTCTGCCATGTAGCTAGTTCTCTGTATATGGACATTTTGGATACATCTGCCAGGAAGCTAGAACTCTGTATATGGAAATGTTGCACTATGCTGCCATGTAGCTAGCCCTCTGTATGTGAACATACTGGACTTGTCTGCCATGTTGCTAGCTCTCAGTAAATGCACATATTGGACTAATATGCCATGTAGCTACTATCCTGATTATGGATATGTTGCACTACCCTGCCATGTAGCTAGCTCTCTGTATATAGAATAGTTGGACTCATCTGCCTTGTAGCTAGAACTCTGTATATGGAAATATTGCACTTCCTTGCCATGTTGCTAGCTCTCTTTATGTGGACATTTTGGACTTGTCAGCTATGTACCTAATTCTCTGTACATGGATATGTTGGACTGATGTGCCATGTAGGTAGATCTCTTTATATGTACATATTGGACTTGTCTGCCATGTAAGTAGCTCTCAGTATATGAACACATTTGACACATCTGCCATGTAGGTAGCTCTCAGTATATGAACACCTTTGACACATCTGCCATGTAGCTAAAACTCAATATATGGAAATGTTGCACTACCCTGACATGTTGCTAGCTCTCTGTATATGGACATTTTGGAATCATTTGCCATGTATCTAGCTCTCTGTACATGGATATGTTGGACTGATCTGCCAAGAAGGTAGCTCTCTGTATATGAACATATTAGACTTGTCTGCCATGTAGGTGGCTCTCAGTATGTGGGAACGTTGGACACATCTGCCATGTAGCTAATACCCTGAATATCGACATGTTGGACTGCTCTGCCATGTAGCTAGCTCTCAATGTAATGACACGCTGGACACATCTGCCATGCAGCTGGAACTCTGTATGTGGAAATGTTGCACTATACTGCCATGTTGCTAGCTCTCTCTATGTGAAAATTTCAACTTGTAGCTTGCTCTCGGTATTTAGACGTGGTGGACTCATCTGCCATGTAGCTATTACCCTATATATGCACATGTTGCACTACTCTGCCATGTATATAGCTCTCAGTATATGAACACTTTGGACTCATCTGCCATGTAGCTTGAACTCTGTATAACAAAATGATTCACTACTCTGCGATGTAGCTAGCTATCTGTATATAGCCAAGTTGGACTCATCTCTCTTGTAGCTAGTTCCCTGTATATAGACATGTTGGTCCACTCTGCCATGTAGCTAGCTCTCTGTATATGGACCTTTTAGACACATCTACCATGTAGTTAGAACTCTGTTTATGGAAATGTTGCCCTACACTGCCATGTAGAGAGCTCTCTGTATGTGAACATATTGGACTTGTCTGCTATGTAGCTAGCTCTCAGTATATGTACATGTTGGAATCATCTGCCATGTAGCTACTACCCTGCATATGGACATATTGGACTACTTTGTCATGTAGCTAGCTCTCAGTATATGGACACATGGGACACATCTGCCATGTAGCTAGAACTCTGCATATGGTAATGTTGCACTATGCTCCCAGGTAGCTAGCTCTCTGTATATGAACATATTAGACTTGTCTACCATGTAGGTGGCTCTCAGTATACGGACACGATGGACACATCTGCCATGTAGCTAGTACCCTGAATATGGACATGTTGGACTTCACTGACATGTAGCTAGCTCTCAATGTATTGACATGTTGAACACATCTGTCATGTAGCTGGAACACTGTATATGGAAATGTTGCACTACACTGACATGTAGCTACCGCTCTGTATGTGAACACATTTGACTTGTCTGCCATGTAGCTTGCTCTCAGTATATGGACATATTGGACTCATCTGCCATGTACCTAGTATCCTGTATATGGACATGTTGCACTACCCTGCCTTGTAGCTAAGTCTCTGCATATAGACTAGTTGGACTCATCTGCCTTGTAGCTTGAACTGTATATATGGAAATGTTGCATTAAACTGCCATGTAACTAGCTCTCTGTACATAGACAAGTTCGAATCATCTGACTTGTAGCTAGAACTCTGTAAATGGAAATGTTGCACTACTAGTTAGCTCTCTGTATATGAACATTTTGAATTTGTTTTCCTTGAGGTAGTTCTCAGCATATGGACATTTTGGACTCTTCTGCCATGTTGCTAATACCCTGTTTATGCATATGTTGGACTTTTCTTCCATATAACTAGCTCTCAATTTATGGACACGTTGGACACATCTGCCATGTAGCTAGAACTCTGAGTATGGAAATGTTGCATTACCTTGCCATGTAGCTACATCTCTGTATATAGACAAGTTGCACTCATCTGCCTTGTAGCTAGAACACTGTATATGGAAATGTTGCACTACCCTGCCTTGTAGCTAGCTCTCTGTATATGGGCATTTTAGACTGATCTGCCATGTAGCTAACTCTCTGTATATGGACACGTTTATCACATCTGCCATGTAGCTAGAAATCTGCATATGGAAATTTTGCACTACACTGCCATGTAGCTGGCTCTCTGTATATTGATATCTGGGAATCGTCTGTCATGTAAGTAGCTCTGTGTGCATGGATATGTTGGACTGATCTGCCAAGTAGGTACCTCTCTGTATATGAACATATTGGACTTGTGTGACATGTAGATTGCTCTCAGTATATGGACATGTTGGATTCATCTGCCATGAAGCTAATACACTGTATATGGACATGTTGTACTGGTCTGCCCTGTAGTTAGCTCTCATTATATGGACACCTTGGACACATCTGCCATGTAGCTAGAATTCTGTATATGGAAATGTTGCACTACTCTGCCATGTAGCTTTCTCTCTGTACATGGACATTTTGGAATCATCTGCCTTGTAGCCAGAACTCTGTATATGGAAATGTTGCACTACTCTCCCATGTAGCTAGCTCTCTGTACATAAACAAGTTGGACTCATCTGCCTTCTAGCTAGTACCCTGTATATGGACATGTTGGACTACTCTGTCATGTAGCTAGATCACTGTATATTGACATTTTGGACACATCTGCCATGTAGCGAGAACTTTCTTTATGGAAATGTTGCACTACGCAGCCATGTAGCTATCTCTCTGTACATGGATATGTTGGATTGATCTGACACGTAGGTAGCTCTCTGTATATGAACATATTGGACTTGTCTGCCATGTAGCTACTCTGCGTATATGTGCATGTTGGACTCATCTGCCATGGAGCTAGTACCCTGTATATGGACATGTGGGACTACTCTGCCATGTAGCAAGCTCTCAGTATATGAACACTTTGGACTCATCAGTCATGTCGCTTGAAATCCTTTTATGGAAATGATGCTCTATTCTGCCATTTAGCTAGCTCTCTGTATATGGTAATTTTCTTCTCATCTGCTATGTAGCTAGTACCCCGTATATGGACATGTTGGAATATTCTGCCATGTAGCTAGCTCTCATTATATGGACACATTGGACACATTTGCCATGTAGCTAGAACTCTGTATATAGAAATGCTGCACTACTATGCTGTGTAGCTAGCTCTCTGTATATAGACAAGTTGGACTCATCTGACCTGTAGCTAGTAACCTCTATATGGACCAGATGGTCTAATCTGCCATGTACCTAGTTCTCAGTAAATGGACAATTCGGACACATCTGCCATGTAGCTAGAACTCTGAATATGGACATTTTGGACTACTCTGACATGCCGGTAGCTCTCTGTGCATGGATATTGAGGACTGGTATGCCATGTAAGTAGCCCTCAGTATATGGACACATTGGACACATCAGCCATGTAGCTCGAACTATGTATATGGAAATGTAGCTCTACTCTGCAATGTAGCTAGCACTCTGTATATAGATAAGTTGGACTCATCTGCCTTTTAGCTAGAATTCTGTGTATGGAAATGTAGCACTACCCTGCCATGTAGCTAGCTCTCTGTATATGGACATTTTGGACTCATCTGCCATGCATCTAGCTCTCTGTACATGGATATGTTGGACTGATCTGCCATGAAGGTAGCTCATATTATATGTACACGTTGGACACTCTGTATATGGAAATGTTGCATTACCATGCCATATAGCTACGTATCTGTATATAGACAAGTTGGACTCATCTGCCTTGTAGCTAGAACTCTGTATATGGAAATGTTGCACTACTCTGCCCTGTAGCTAGCTCTCTGTATATCGACATTTTGGACTCGTCTGCCATGTAGCTAGCACTCTGTAAATGGATATGTTGGACTGATCTTTCTAGTGATAGCTCTCTGTATATTAACATATTGGACGTTTCTGCCATGTAGCTAGCTCTCAGTATGGACATGTTGGACTCATCTGCCATGTATCTAGGACACTGGTTATGGAGATGTTGGACTACTCTTCCATGGAGCTAGCTCTCAGTATATGGACACAGTGGACACAAATGCCATGTAGCTAAAGACTATATATGGAAATGCTGTACTATCCTGCAATGTAGCTAGCTCTCTGTGTATGTACAAGTTGTATTCATCGGCCTTGTAGCTAGTATTCTGTATATGGAAAAGTAACTCTATGCTTCCATTTAGCTAGCTCTGAATATGGACATATTGGACGAGTATGCCATGTAGGTAGCTCTCAGTATGGACATGTTGAACTCATTTGCCATATAGCTAGTACCCTGTATATGGACATGTTTGACTACTATGCCATGTATCTAGCTCTCTGTATGTATACAAGTTAGACTCGTCACATTGTAGCTAGTACTCTATATATGGAAATGTAGCACTACCCTTCCATGTAGCTAGCTCTATCAAAAAGGACATTTTGGACTCATCTGTCATGTAGCTAGCTCTCTGAACATGGATATGTTGGACTGATCTGAAAAGGTGGTAGCTCTCTGTATATGAACATATTGGACTTGTCTGCCATATAGCTAGCTCTCACTATATGGACAAGTTGGACATATTTGCCATGAAGGTAAAGTCTGCGTATGGAAATTTTGCATTTCTCTGCCATGTAGCTAGTACTCTGTATATACACAAGTTGTACTTCTCTGCCGTTTAGCAAGTACTCTGTATATGGAAATGTTGAACTACACTTCCATGTAGCTAGCTCTCTGTATATGGACATTTTGGATTGATCTGCCATGTAGCTAGCTCTCTGTTTATGGTCACGTTGGTCACATCTGACATATAGCTAGAACTGTACATATGGAAATGTTGCACCACCCTGCCAATTAGTTAGCTTTCTGTATATGGACATTTTGGACTTGTATGCCATGTAGCTAGCTCTCTGTTCATGGATATGTTGGACTACCGTGTCAGGTAGCTAGCTCTCTGCATATGAACATATAGGACTCATCTGCCTTGTAGCTAGCTCTCTGTATATGGACACGTTGGTCACATCTGCCATGTAGCTAGAACTCTGCATATGGAAATGTTGCACTACCCTGCCATGCAGCTAGCTCTCTATATATGGACATTTTGTACTCATCTGCCATGTAGCTAGCTCTCTGTACATGAATATGTTGGACTGATCTACCAAGTATGTAGCTCTCTGTGTATGAACACATTGTACTTGTCTGCCCTGTATGGTGCTCTCAGTATATGGACACGTTGGACACATCTGCCACATAGCTAGAAATACATATATGGAAGTGTTGCACTACTCTGCCATGTAGCTAGCTCTCTGTATATAAACAAATTGGAGTCATCTGCCTTGCAGCTAGAACTCTGTATATAGAAATGTAGCAATTCCCTGACATGTACCTAACTTTCTGCATATGGACATTTTGTACTTGTGTGCCATGTAGCTAGCTCTCTGTACATGGATATATTGCATTGATCTGCCAAGTTCGTAGCTCTCTGTATATGAATATATTTGACTTGTCTGCCATGTAGCTAGCTCTCAGTTTATGGACATGTTGGACTTATCAGCCATGTAGTTAGTACCCTGTATTTGGACATTTTGGACTGCTCTGTCTTGTAGTTAGCTTTCAGTGTATTGCCAAGGTTGATACATCTTCCAGGAAGCTATAACTCTGTATATGCAAATGTTGCACTACCCTGCCATGTAGCTAGCTGTCTGTATATACACAAGTTGGACTCCTCTGGCTTGTAGCTAGAACTCTGTATATGGAAATATTTCGCTATATTACCATTTACCTAGCTCTCTTTATATGGAAATTTTGGATTCATCTGCCATATAGGTGGATATGTTGGACTGATCTGTCAAGTAGGAAGCTCTCTGTATATGAACATATAGGACTTCTCTGCCATATAGCAAGCTTTCAGTATAAGAACATGTTGGACACATCTGCCATGTAGCTAGAACTCTCTTTATGGAAATGTAGCACTATCCTGCCATGTAGTTACCTCTTTGTATATAGACAAGTTGCATTCATCTGCCTTGTAGCTCGGACTCTGTATATGGAAATGTTGCATTACCCTGCCATGTAGCTAGCTCTCTGTATATGGACATTTTGGACTCGTCTGACATGTAAGATGCTCTCTGTACATGGATATGTTGGATTTTCTGCCAAGTAGTTAGCTCTCTGTATGTGAACATATTTGACTTGTCTGCCATGTAGCTAGCACTCAGTATAGGACATGTTTTATTCCTCTGCGATGTAGCTAGTACCCTGTATATGGACATGTTGCACTACTCTGCCATGTAGCTAGCTCTTATGATTTGGACACGTTGGACTGGACACTTCTGCCATGTAGATAGAACTCTGTATATAGAAATGCTGCACTACTGTGCCATGTAGCTAGCTCTCTGTACATGGATATGTTGGACTGATCTGTCAAGTAGGTAGTTCTCTATATATGAACATATTGGACTTGTCTGCCCTGTAGCTGGCTCTCAGTATATGAACACATTGGTCACATCTGCCATGTAGCTACTACCCTGAATATGGACATGTTGGACTCATCGGCCATGTAGCTAGAACTATGTATAGAGAAATGTTACACTACTCTGCCATGTAGCTAACTTTCTGCATTTAGACAAGTTGGACTCATCTGCCTGTAGCAAAAATTCTGTATATGGAAATGTTGCACTACACTGACATGTGGCTAGCTCTCTGTATATGGACATTTTGGACTCGTCAGCCATGTATTACTACACTGACATGTGGCTAGCTCTCTGTACATGGATATGTTGGACTGATCTGACAAGTATGTAGCTGTCTGTATATGAACATATTTGATTTGTTTGCCATGTTGGTAACTCTTAGTATATCAACACTATTGACACATCTGCCTGGTAGCTAGACCTCAGTATATGGAAATGTTGCACTACCATGCCATGTAGCTAGCTCTCTGAATATGGACATATTGGACGAGTCTGCCATGTTGGTAGCTCTCAGTATGGACATTTTGAATTCATCTGCCATATTGATATTACCTTGTATATGGACATGTTGGACTACTATGCCATGTAGCTATCTCTCAGTATATGGACACGTTGGACACATCTGCCATGTAGGTAGAACTCTGTATATGGGAATGCTGCACTACTCTGCCTTGTAGCTAGTATTCTGTATATAGACAAATTGGATTCATCAGCCTTGTAGCTAGAACTCTGTGTATGGAAATGATACACTACCAAGCCATATGGTAAGCTCTGTGTATATGGACATTTTGGATTGATCTGCCAAGAAGGAAGCTCTCTGTATATGGACATATTGTACTTTTCTGCCTTGTAGGTGGCTCTCAATATATGGACACGCTGGACACATCTGCCAGGTATCTACTACCCTAAATATGGACATGTTGGACTACTCTTCCATGTAGCTAGCTCTCAGTCTATGGACACGTTGGACACATCTACCATGTAGCTAGAACTCTGTATATGGAAGTCTTGCACTACCCTGCCATGTGGCTAGCTCTCTGTATATGGACATTTTTGACTCGTCTGCCATGTTGCTAGCTCTCTGTACATGGTTATATTGGACTGATCTGACAAGTATGTAGCTCTCTGTATATGAACATATTGGATTTGTCTTCCATGTAGGTACCTGTCAGTATATGAACACCATTGACACATCTGACATATATCTAGAACTCATTATAGGGAAATGTTGCACTACCCTGCCATTTAGCTAGCTCTCTATATATGGACATTTTGGAATCGTCTGCCATGTACATAGCTCTGTACATGGATATGTTGGACTGATCTTCCAAGTAGGTAGCTCTCTGTATATGAACATATTGGACTTGTCTACCCTGTAGTTGGCTCTCAGTATAAGGACACGTTAGACACATCAACCAGGTATCTACCACCCAAAATATGGACATGTTGGAATACTCTGCCATGTACCATTAACTACGTACGTGGAAATGTTGCACTATTCTGCCATGTAGCTAGCTCTCTGTATATAGACAAGTTGGACTCATCTTCCTTGTAGCTAGAACTCCTTATATGGAAATGTTGCATTACCCTGCCTTGTAGCTAACTCTCTGTATATGGATATTTTTGATTCATCTACCATGTAGCTAGCTATCTGTACATGGATATGTTACACTGATCTGCCAAGTAGGTAGCTCTCTGTATGTGAACACATTGGACTTGTCTACCATGTAGCTACCTCTCTGTATATGGACATGTTGGACTCATCGGCCATGTAGCTAGTACCCTGTATATGGACATGTTGGACTGCTCTGCCTTGTAGCTTGGTCTCAGTAATGGACACGTTGGACATTTCTGCCATGTACCTAGAACTCTGTATATGAAAATGTTGCACTATTCTGATATGTAACTAGCTCTCTGTATGTAGACATGTTGGACTCATCTCCTTTGTACCTAGAACTCTGTATAGGGAAATGTTTCACTACCCTTCCATGTAGCTAGCTCTCTGTATATGGAAATTTTGGACTTGTCTACCATGTAGCTAGCTCTCTGCACAGGGATATGTTGGACTGATCTGCCAAGTAAGTAGCTCTCTGTATATGAACATGTTTGACTTGTCTGGCATGTAGGCAGCTCTCAGTATATGAACACCTTTGACATATCAGCCATGTAGCTAGAACTCAATATATTGAAATGTTGCACTACCACTCCATATGGCTTGCTTTTGTATATGGACATTTTGGACTTGTCTGCCATGTAGCTAGCTCTCAGTATATGCACACGTTTGACACATCTGCCATATAACTAGAACTTTTTATATGAAAATGTTTCACTACCCTGCCATGTAGTTAGCTCTCTATATATGGACATTTTGGACTCATCTGACATATAGCTAGCTCTGTGTACATGCATATGTTGGACTGAATTGCTAAGTAGGTTGCACTCTGTATATGAATATATTGGACTCGTCTAACATGTATCTAGCTCTCTGTACATGGATATGTTGGACTGATCTGTCAAGTAGGTAGCTATCTGCCTATGAACATACTGGACTTTTTTCCTTGTAGTTAGCTCTCTGTATATGGATATGTTGGACTCATCTGCCATGTAGCTAGTACCCTCTATAAGGAGATCTTGGATTACTCTTCCATGTATGTAGCTCTCAGTATATGGACATGTTGAACACATCTGCAATGTACCTAGAACTCTGTATATGGAAATGTTGCACTACTATGCCATGTAGCTAGCTCTCTGTATATAGACAAGTTGGACTCATCTGCCTTGGAGCTAGAACTCTGTATATGGAAATGTTGCACTTACCTGCCATGTATAGGGACATTTTGGCTTTGACTGCCATGTAGCTAGTTGTCTGTATACGGACATGTTGGATATATCTGCAATGTAGCTAGACCTCTGTATATAGAAATGTTACTCTACACTGCCATGCATCAAGCTCTCTGTACATAGACAAGTTGCACTCATCTGCCTTGTAGCTAGAACTCTGCATGATTAAATGTTGTCCTACCTTGCCATGCAGCTAGCTCTCTGTATGTGGACTATTTAGACTCTTCTGCCATATAGCTCGCTCTCTGTACATGGATATGTTGAACCAATCTGCCAAGTAGGTAGCTATCTGTATATGAACATATTGGACTTGCATGTCATGCAGCTAGCTCTCTGTATAAGGACATGTTGGACTGATCTGCCATGTGGCTAGCTCTCAGTGTATGGACACGTTGGACACATCTGCCGTGTACCTCGAACTCTGTATATGGAAATGTTGCACTACTCTGCCATGTAGGTAGCTCTCTCTATATAGACAAGTTTTACTTATCTGCCTTGTATCTAGAACTCTGTATATGGAAATGTTGCACTACCCTGCCATGTAGCTAGCTCTCTGCATATGGACATTTTGAACTCGTCTGCATGTAGCTAGCTTTCTGTACATGCATATATTGGACAGATCTTCCAAGTAGGTAGCTCTCTGTATATGAACATATTGGACTTGTCTGCCAAGTTCCTGGCTTTCAGTATATGGACATGTTGGACACATCTGCCATGTAGCTAGTATCCTAAATATGGAGATGTTGGACAACTCTTCCAAGTAGATAGCTCTCAGTATATGGACACATTGGACACATCTGCCATGTTGCTAGAACTCTGTATACAGAAATGTTGCACTTCCCTCTCTTGTAGCTATCTCTCTGTAAACGGATATTTTGGATTCGTATGACAGATACCTAGCTCTCTGTACATGAATATGTTGGACTGACCTGCCAAGTAGGTAGCTATCATTTTATGAACATATAGGAATTTTCTGCCTTGTAGCTAGCTCTCTGTATATGGATAGGTGGGACTCATATGACACATAGCTAGTATTCTGTATATGGACATGTTGGACTACTCTGCCATGTAGCTAGCTCTCTGTATATAGACAAGTTGGACTCATCTTCCTTGTAGCTAGAACTCTGTATATGGAAATGTTTCACTATCCTTCCATGTAGCTAGCTCTCTGTATATGGACATTTTGGACTCTTCTGCCATATAGCTAGCTCTCTGTACACGGATATTTTGGACTGATCTGCCATGTAGGTAGCTCTCAGTATATGGATATGTTGGACTGATCTGCCATGTAGGTAGCTATTTATTTATGAACATATTGACTTGTCTGCCATGTAGCTAGGTCTCATTATAAAGACACATTGTACACATATGCCATGTAGTTAGAATTGTATATATGGACATTTATGAATCGTCTATCATGTAGCTAGCTCTTTGTATATAGACAAATTGGATTCATCTGCCTTGTAACTAGAACTCTGTATATGGAAATGTTGCACTTCACTGTCATGTAGCTAGCTCACTCTAAATGAATATTTTGGGCTCATCTGCCATTTAGCTAGCTCTGTGTACATGGATATGTTGGACTGATCTGCCAAGTAGGTAGCTATCTATTTATGAATATATCAGATTTTTCTGCCTTGTAGCTAGCTCTCTGTATATGGATATGTTGGACTCATCTGTTATATAGCTAGTACCCTGTATATGGACATGTTGGACTACTCTGCCATCTTGCTAGCTCTCAGAATATTGACACATTGGACACATCTGCCATGTAGCTAGAACTCTGTATATGGAAATGTTGCACTACTCTGCCATGTAGCTAGCTCTCTGTATAGACAAGTTGAACTCATTTACCTTGTACCCAGTAATCTGTATATGGAAATGTTTCACCACCCTGACATGTTGCTAGCTTTCTGTATATGGACATTTTGGACTCTTCTGCCATATAGCTAGCTCTCTGTACATGGATATGTTGAACTGATCTTCCAAATAGGTAACACTCTGTATACGAACATATTGGACTTGTCTGCCATGTAGCTAGATCTCAATATATGGACATGTTGGATTCATCTGCCATATAGCTACCCCTCTGCACATAGACATGTTGAACTGATCTGCCAAGTAGGTAGCTCTCTGTATTTGAACATATTGGACTTGTCTGACATGTAGCTACTCTCAGTATATGGACATGTTAGACGCATCGGCCATATTGCTAGGACCCTGTATATGGACATGTTGTACTGCTCTGCTATGTAGCTAACTGTCAGTGTATGGACATGTTGGACATATCTGCCATACACCTAGATCTCTCTATATGGAAATATTGCTCTACTCTGTCATGTAGCTAGCGCTTTGTATATAGATAAATTGGACACATTAGCCTTGTACCTAGTACTCTGTATATGGAAATGTTGCAGTACCCTGCCATGTAGCTAGCTCTCAGTATATGGACATTTTGGACTCCTCTGCCATGTAGCTAGCTCTCTGTACATGGATATGTTACACTTATCTGCCAAGTAGGTAGCTCTCTGTATATGAACACATTGGACATGTCGGCCATGTAGCTACTCTCAGTACATGGACATGTTGGGCTCATCGTTCATGTAGTCCGTACCCTGTATATGGACATGTTGGACTGCTCTGCCATGTACATAGCTCTAAGTGTATGGACATGTTGGACATTTCTGTTATGTACCTAGAACTCTGTTTATGGAAATTTTGCACTATTCTGCCATGTAGCTAGTTCTCTGTCTACAGAAAAGTTGGACTCGTCTACTTTGTACCTGAAACTCTGTATATGGAAATGTTTCACTACCCTGCCATGTAGCTAGCTCTCTGTATATGGACATTTTGGACTCGTCTGCCATATAGCTAGCTCTGTTTACATAGATATGTTGGACTGGTTTGCCAAGTTGGTTGCTCTCTGTATATTAATACATTGGACTCGTCTGCCATGTATCTAGCTCTCTGTACATGGATATGTTGGACTCATCTGCCAAGTAGATAGCTTTCTGCTTATGAACATACGGGAATTTTTGCCTTATAGCTAGCTCTGTGTATATGATTATGTTGGACTCATCTGCCATGTAGCTAGTGCCCTTTATATGGACATGTTCGATTACTCTGCCATGTAGGTAGCTATAAGTATATGGACACGTTGGACTCATCTGCCATGGACCTAGAACTCTGTATTTGGAAATGTTGCCCTACTATGCCATGCAGCTAGCTCTCTGTTTATAGACAAGTTGGTCTCTTCTGCCTTGTAGCAAGAGCTCTGTATATGGAAATGTTGCACTACCCTGCCATGTGGCTAGCTCTCATTATATGTACATTTAGGACTCGTCTGCCATGTAGCTAGCTCTCTGTACATGGATATGTTGGATTGATCTGACAAGTATGTACCTCTCTGTATATGAACATATTGGACTTTTCTGCCATGTAGCTAGCTCTCAGTATATGGAC
>NW_006408625.1:10451187-10461190 GCF_000296735.1 Chrysochloris asiatica
AAGTAGTTAGCTCTCTGTATATGAACATATTGGGCTTGTCTGCCCTGTAGGTGGCTCTCAGTATATGGATACGTTGTACACATATGCCATGTAGCTACTACCCTGAATATGGACATGTTGGACCGCTCTGCCATGTAGCTAGTTCTCAGTGTATGGACACATTGAACACATCTGCCATGTACCTAGAACTCTGTACATGGAAATGTTGCACTACTTTGTCATGTACCTAGCTCTCTATATATAGGTAAGTTGGACTCATCTGCCTTGTACCTATAATCTGTATTTGGAAATGTTGCGCTCCACTGCCATGTAGCTAGCTCTCTGTATATGGACATTGTGCACTCGTCTGCCACGTAGCTAGCTCTCTGTACATGGATATGTTGGACTGATCTGCCAAGTAGGTAACTCTCTGTATATGAATATATTAGACTTGTCTGCCACTTAGGTGGCTCTCAGTATATGGACACATTGCACACATCTGCCATGTATCTCTTAATCTATATAGGAACATGTTGGACTACTCTGTCATGTAGCTAGCCCTCCGTATATGGACACGTTGGACATATCTGCCATGTTGCTAGAATTCTGTATATGGAAATGTTGCACTACCCTGCCATGTTGCTAGATCTCTCTATATAGAAAAGTTTGATTCATCAGCCTTGTAGCTAGAACTCTGTATATGGAAATGTTGCACTACTATGCCATTTAGTTGGCTCTTTGTATAAGGACATTTTAGACTCTTCTGTCATGTAGCTAGCTAACTGTACATGGATTTGTTGGACTGATCTGCCAAGTAGGTAGCTCTCTGTATATGAACATATTGGACATGTCTGCCATATAGCTAGCTCTCAGTATATGGACACGTTGTACACATCTGACATGAAGCTAGAACTTTGTATATGGAAATGATGGACTACTCTGCCATGTAGGTAGCACTTAGTATATGGACAAGTTGTACACATCTGACATGAAGCTAGAACTTTGTATATGGAAATGATGGACTACTCTGCCATGTAGGTAGCACTTAGTATATGGACAAGTTGTACACATCTGACATGAAGCTAGTACACAGTATATGGAAGTGTTGTACTACTCTGATATGTAGCTAACTCTCTCTATATAAACAAGTTGGACTCATCTGTCTTTTAGCTAAATATCTTTATAAGGAAATGCTGCACTACCCTGCCATGTAGCTAGATCTCTGTATAGGGACATTTAGGTCTCGTCTGCCCTGTAGCTAGCTCTCTGTACATGGATATATTGGACTGATTTGCCAAGTAGGTAGCCGTCTGTATATGAACATATTGGAGTTGTCTGACATGTATTTAGCTCTCAGTATATGGACATTTCGGACATATCTGCCATGTAGTTACAACTTTTTATATGGAAATGAAGCACTATACAGCCATCTAACTAGCTCTCTGTATATGGACATTTTGTACTCCTCTTCCATGTAACAAGCTCTCTGTACATGGATATGTTACACTGATCTGAGAAGTAGGTAGCTATCTGTACACGAACATATTTGATATGTCTGCCATGTAGCTAGCTCTGTGCATATGGACATGTTGAACTCATTTGCCATGTAGCTAGTACTCTGTATATGGACACGTCAGACTGCTCTGCCATGTAGCTAACTCTCAGTGTATGGACATGTTGGACACCTCTGCCATGTACCTAGAACTCTATATATGGAAATATTGCACTACTCTGTCATGTCGCCAGCTCTCTGTATATAGACAAGTTGAACTCATTTGCCTTTTACCTAGAGCTCTGAATATGGAAATGTTTCACTACTCTGCCATGTAGGTAATTCTCTGTATATGCACACTTTTGTCTTGTTTTCCGTATAACTACCTCTCTGAACATGGATATGTTGGATTGATCTAACAAGTAGTTGGCTCTCTGTATGTGTAGATACTGGACTTGTCTGCCATGTAGCTTTCTCTCAATATATGGACACGTTGTAAACATCTGCCATATAGCTAGAATGCTAAATATCGACATGTTGGAGTTCTCTGCCATGTAGCTAGCTCTCTGTATATAGACAATTTGTACTCATCTGCCTTGTAGCTAGAAATCTGTATATGGAAATGTTGCACTATGATCCCATGTCGCTAGGTCTCTGTATATGGACATTTTGAATTCATCTGCCATGTAGCTAGTACACTGTATATGGACATGTTGGACTACTCTGCCATGTAGCTAGCTCTCAGTGTATCGACACGATGGACACATCTGCCATGTACCTAGAACTTTGCATATGGTAATGTTCACTACCTCTCAGTATATGTACACGTTGGAAACATCTGCCATATAGGTAGAACTCTTAATATGGACATGTTGGAGTACTCTGCCATGTAGCTAGCTCTCTGTATATAGAAAATTTGTACCCATCTGCCTTGCAGGTAGAACTCTATATATGGAAATGTTACACTACACTGTCAAGTAGCTAGCTAGCTATTTATGTTCATTTTGGAATTGTCTGCCATGTATCTAGCTCTTTGTACATGGATACGTTGGACTGATCTGCCAAGTAGGCAGCTTTCTTTATATGAACATATAGGACTTGTCTGCCCTGTAGGTGGCTCTCAGTATATTGACACGTTGAACTCATCTGCCATGGAGCTACTACCCTGAATATGGACATATTAGACTACTATGCCATGGAGCTAGCTCTCAGTATATGGACACATTAGAAACATCTGCCATGTAGCTAGAACTCTGTATATGGAAATGTTGCAATACCCTGCCATGAATTTGGATCTCTATATATAGACAGGTTGGACTCATCTACCTTGAACTTAGAAATCTGTATATGGAAATGTTACACTAACGTGCCATGTAGCTAGCTCTCTGTATATGGACATTTTGGACTCGACTGCCATGTAGCTATCTCTCTGTACATTGATATGTTGGACCATCTGCCAAGTAGGTAGCTCTCTGTATATGAACATATTGGACTTGTCTGCCATGTAACTAGCTCTCTGTATATTGACATTTTGGACTCATCAGCCATGTTGTAATCTCTCTCCGTATGAGCATGTTGGACTCTTCTGCCAATTAGATAGTACCCTGTATATGGACATGTTGGACTGCTCTGCCATGTAGCTATCTCTCAGTGTATGGACACATTGGACACATCTTCCATGAACCTAGAACTCAGTATATGGAAATTTTGCACTAAGCCGCCATGTAGCTAGCTCTCTGTATATGCACACATTGGACTCGACTGCCTTGTACCTAGCTCTCCTTGCATGGATATGTTGAACTAATCTGCCAAGTAGATTTATCTCTGTATATAAACATATTGGATTTGTCTACCGTATAGCTAGCTCTCAGTATATGGACATGAAGGACACATCTGGCATGTAGCAAGGATCCTGTATATGGAAATGTTGCACTATTCTGCCATGTAGCTAGCTCACAGCATATTGAGATGTTGGACTCATCTGCCATGTAACTAGAACTCTGTATATGGAAATATTGCACTACTCTACCATGTAGCTAGCTCTTTGTATATAGACAAGTTGGATTCTTCTGACTTGTAGCTACTACTCTGAATATGGAAATGTTGCACTAGCCTGTCATGTGGCTAGCTCTCTGTATATGGACATTTTGGACTCGTATGCCATGTAGCTAACTCTCTGTACATGGATATGTTAGACTGATCTGCCAAGTAGGTATCTCTCTATATATGAACAAATTGGACTTTTCTGCCCAGAAGGTGGGTCTCAGTATATGGACATGCTGGACACATCTGCCATGTAGCTACTACCCTGAATATGGATATGTTGAACTTCTCTGCCATGTAGCTAGCTCTCAGTATATGGACAGAAAGGACACATCTGCCATGTAGCTAGAACTCTGTATATGGAAATGTTGCACTACGCTGCCATGATGCTAGCTCTCTGTATATGGACATTTTGGACTTGTCTGCCATGCAGCTTGCTCTCTGTACGTGGATATGATGGACTGCTCTGACAAATATGTAGCTCTCTGTATATGAACATATTGGATTTGTCTGCCATGTAGGTAGCTCTCAGTATATGAAGACCATTGACACTTTTGCCATGTAGCTAGAATTCAGTATAGGGAAATGTTACACTACCCTGCCATGTAGCTACCTTTCTGTACATGGACATTTTGGAATCATCTGCCATGAATCTAGCTGTCTGACATGGATATGTTGGACTGACCTGCCACGTAGGTAGCTCTCTGATTATGAACATATTGGACTTGTTTGCCATGTAGGTGACTGTCAGTATATGGACAAGTTGAACACATCTGCCATGTAGCTAGTACACTGAATATGGACATATTGAACTTTTCTTCCATGTAGCTACCTCTCAGTATGGACACGTTGGACACATCTTCCATGTAGCGAGACCTCTGTAGATGCAAATGTTGCACTATGAAGCCATGTAGCTAGCTCTCTGTATATGAACAAGTTGCACTCATTTGCCTTGTAGTAGAACTCTGTATATGGAAATGCTGCCTTACCCAGCGATGTAACTAGCTCTCTGTATATGGACATTTGGAACTCGTCTACCATGTAGCTAGCTCTATGTATATGGATATGTTGGACTGATCTGCCAAGTAGGTAGCTATCTGTATATTAACATATTGGACTTGTCTGCCATGTAGGTAGCTCTCAATATATGGACACCTTGTACATATCTGCCATGTACCTTAAACTCTATATGTGGAAATGTTGCTCTACACTGCCATGTAGCTAGCTCTCTGTATGTGGACATTTTGGACCAGTCTGCGATGTAGCAAGCTCTCTGTACATGGATATGTTACACTGATCTGAGAAGTAGGTAGCTTACTGTATATGAATATATTGGACTTGTCTGCCATGAAGCTAACTCTCAGTATATGGACATGTCGGACTTATCTGCCATGTAGCTACATCTCAGTATATGGACACGTTGGACACATCTACCATGTACCTAGAACTCTGTATATGGAAATGTTGCACTACTCTCTCATGTAGCTACCTCTCTGTATATAGACAAGTTTTACTCATCTGCCTGGTAGCTACAACACTTTATATGGAAATGTTTCACTACCCTGCCTCGTAGCTAGCTGTCTGTATCTTGACATTTTGGACTCGTCTGCCATATTGCTAGCTCTCTGTACATGGATATGTTGGACTGATCTGCCAAGTATTTAGCTCGCTGTATATGAACATACTGGACTTGTCTGCTATGTAGTTAACTCTAAGTATATGGTCACTTTGGGAACATATGCCATATTGGTACAACTCTGAATATGAATATGTTGGAGTACTCTGCCATGTTGCTAGCTCTCTGTATATAGACAATTTGTACTCATCTGCCTTGTAGTTAGAACTCTGTGTATGGAAATGTTGCACTACCCTGTCATGTAGCTAACTCTCTCTATATGGAAATTTTGGACTCGTCTGCCATGTATCTAGCTCTCTGGACATGGATATGTTAGCTTAATATGCCATTTAGTTAGCTCTTTGTATATGACCATATAGGACTTGTCTGCCCTGTAGGTGGCTCTCAGTATATTGACAAGTTGAACACATCTGCCATGTAGCTACTACCCTGAATATGGACATATTGGACTACTCTGCCATGTAGTTAGCTCTCAGTATATGTACACGTCAGAAACATCTGTCATGTAGGTAGAACTGTATATATGGAAATGTTGCACTACCCTGCCATGAAGTTAAATCTCTATATGTTGACAAGTTGGAATCATCTGCCTTGTACCTAGAAATCTGTATATTGAAATGTTGCAATACCCTGCCATTTATCTAGCTCTCTTTATATGGACATTTTGGACTCGTATGATATGTAGCTAGCTCTCTGTACATGGATATGTTGGACTGATATGCCAGGTAGGTAGCTCTCTGGATAAGAACGTATTGGACTTGTCTGCCATGTAGCTAGCTCTCAGTATGTGGACATTTTGGACTCATCAGCCTTGTTGCAATCTCTCTCCGTATGAGCATGTTGGACTCATCTTCCATGTAGCTAGTACCCTGTATATGGATATGTTCAAATGCTCTGTCATGTAGCTAGCTCTCAGTGTATGGACACAATGGAAACATCTTCCATGTAGATAGAACCCTATATATGGAAATGTTGCACTCCTCTGCCATGTAGCTAGCTCTCTGTATATGTACATTTTGGACTCATCTGCCATGTAGCTAGCACTGTGTACATGGATATGTTGGACTGATCTGCCAAGTAGGTAGCTCTCTGTATATGAACATATTGGACTTGTTTGCCATGTAGCTAGCTCTCTGTATATAGACAATTTGGACTCATCTCTCTTGTAGCCAGAACTCTATATATGGAAATGTTGCACTACCCTGCCATGTAGCTAGCTCTCTGTATATTGACATGTTGGACTCTTCTGCCTTGTAGTTAGCCCTCTGTATATAGACATCTTGGACTACCCAGCCATGTGGGTAGCTCTCAGTATATGGACAAGTTGGACTCATCGACCTTGTAGCTAGAACTCTGTATATGGAAATGTTGTACTACTCTACCATGTAGCTTGCTCTCTGTATATGGACATTTTGGATGCATCTACCATGTAGCTAGCTCTTTGTACATAGATATGTTGGACTGATCTGCAAAGTAGGTAATTCTCTGTATATGAACATATTAGACTTCTCTGCCATGTAGCTAACTCTCAGTATATGGACACGTTGGACATATCTGCCAAGTGGCTAGAACTCTATATATGGAAATGTTGCACTACCCTGCCATGTAACTAGCTCTCTGTATATAGACATGTTGGACTCATCTGCCTTGTAGTTAGCCCTCTGTATATAGACATGTTGGACTACCCAGCCATGTAGGTAGCTCTCTGTATACGGACATTTTGGACTCATCTGCCATGTAGCTAGCTCTTTGTACTTGGATTTGTTGGACTCATCTGCCAAGTAGGTAATTCTCTGTATATGAACATATTGGACTTGTCTGCCATGTAGGTAGCCCTCAGTATATGGACATTTTGGACTCATCTAACTAGTATCCTGTATATGGACATGTTGGACTGCTTGCCATGTAGTTAGCTCTCACTACATGGAAACATTGAACACATCTGCCATGCAGCTAGAACTTTGTATATGGAAATGGTGCACTACCCTGATATGTAGCTAGCTCTCTGTATTTGGAAATTTTGGACTCATCTGCAATGTAGCTAGCTCTCTGTACATGGAATGTTGGACTGATATGCCAACTAGGTAGCTCTCTTTATGTGAACATACTGGACTTGTCTTCCATGTAGCCACTTCTTAGTATATGGACATGTTGGACTCATTACCCAGGTATCTAGTACCCTGTATAAGGACATGTTGGACTACTCCTTCAAGAAACCATTTCTTAGTATGAACACTTTGTACTCATCTGCCATGTAGGTTGAACTCTATATATGTAAATGATGCACTACTCTCCCATGTAGCTAGCTCTCTGAGCATGGATATTTTGAACTGATCTGCCATTTAGGTAGCTCACAGTATATGGACACGTCTTACACATCTACCATGTAGGTAGAACTCTGTATATGGAAATGTTGCACTACTCTGCCATGTAGTTAGCTCTCTGTATATGGACAATTTGGACTCATTTTCCTTGTAGCTAGAACTCTTTAAATGGAAATGTTTGACTACGCTGCCATGTAGCTAGCTCTGTGTATATGGACATTTTGGACTCGTGTGCCATGTAGATAGCTCTCTGTACATGGATATGTTGGATTGATCTGGCAAGTATGTAGCTCTCTTTATGTGAACAAATTGAAGTTATCTGCTATCTAGCTAGCTCTCAGTATATGGACATGTTGGACTACTCATCCATGTAGCTAGCTCTCAGTATATGAACACTTAGGATTCATCTGTCATGTAGTTTGAACTCTGTATTTGGAAATGTTGCACAACCCTGCCACATAACTGGCACTGTGTATATGAACATATTGGACTTGTCTGCCATGTAGCTAGCTCTCTGTATATGGTCATTTTGGAATCGTCTGGCTTGAAGCTAGCTCTCTGTACATGGATATGTTTGACTGATATCCCAAGTATCTAGCTTTCTGTATATGAACATCTTGGATTTGTCTTCCATGTAGCTAACCCTCAGTATATGGATATTGGAACTTATCTGCCATGTAATTAGTACCATGTATATGGACATGTGGACCGCTCTGCCATGTAGGTAGTTCTCACTATGTGGACACGTTGAACACATCTGCCATGTAGCTACCTTCTTGACAGATCTGTGAAACATATCCATGTGCAAAGAGCTAGTTACAAAGCAGAATAGTCCAACATGTCCATATATAGGGAGCTAGCTTCATGGCAGGGTAGTGCAACCTTTCTATATACAGAGTTCTAGCTACAAGGCAGATGAGTCCAACTTGTCCATATACTGAGTGCTAGATACATGGCAGAGTAGTTCAACTTGTCCATATACTGAGAGCTAGCTATATGGCAGACGAATCCAAAATTTCCATATACAGAGAATTAGCTACTTTGTAGATTAGTCCAACACATCCATGTACATAGAGCTAGCTACATTGCCTACTAGTGCATCATTTCCATATACAGAGTTCAAGCTACATGACAGATATGTAGAAACTGTCCATATGCCGAAAGCTACCTACATGGCATGTCAGTCCAAAATAACCATGTACAGAGAGCTAGCTACATGGCAGAAAAGTCCAAAATGTCCATATGGAGAGCTAGCAACATAGCAGAGTAGTGCAACATTCCCATATACAGAGTTCTAGACACAAGGCAGATGAGTGTAACTTGGCTAGCTATCTGTATATGGACATTTTGGACTTGTCAGCCATGTACCTAGCTCTCTGTACATGGATATGTTGGACTGATCTGACATGTATGAAACTCTATATGTACATATTGGATTTTTCTGCCACGTAGGTAGCTCTCAGTATATGAACAACGTTGACACATCTGCCATGTAGCTAGAACTCAGTATATGAACATGTTGCACTACCCTGCCTTGTAGCTAGCTCTCTGTATGTGGACATTTTGGAATTGTCTGTCATGGATATGTTGGACTGATCTGTCAAGTAGGTAGTTCTCTGTATATGATCATATTGGACTTGTATGCCATGTCGTTGACTCTCATTATATGGACAAGTTGGACACATATGCCATGTAGCTAGTAACCTGTATATGGTCATGTTGGACTACTCTGCCAGATAGCTAGCTCTCAGTATATGGACACATTGGTCACATCTGCAGGGTAGTGCAAAATTTCCATATACAGAGTTCTAGCTAGTGGTTACGAGTCGGGCTGCAAATCTTAAGGTCAGTGCATTGAACCTACCAGCCACTCCATGGGAGAAAGATGAGGCTTTCTACTCCCGTAAGGATTTACATCCTTGGAAACCCTGTACAGGGTCGCTATGGGTCGGAACCGACTTGAAGGCACTTAATAACTACAACAAGCTACAAGGCAGATGAGAACATCTTGTCTATATACAGAGAGCTTGCTACATGGCAGAGTAGTGCAACATTTCCATGTACAGAGCTCTAGCTACATGGAAGATATGTCAAACATTGTCCCTATACTGAGAGCTAGCTACATGGCAGAGTAGTCCAACATGTCCAAATTCAGGGTAAGAGCTACATGGCAGATGTGTCTAACATGTTCATATACTGAGAGCTATCTACAAGCCAGAAAAGTCCAGTATGTTCATAAACAGATAGCTACCTACTTGTTAGATCAGTCCAACATATGCATGTACAGAGAGTTAGCTACATGTCAAACGAGTCCAAAATCTCCATTTAAAGAGAGATAGCTATATTGCAGCGTAGTGCATCATTTCCATATAAAGAGTTCTAGTTACAAGTCACATGAGTCCAATTTGTCTATATGCAGAGAGCTAGCTTCATGCCTGAGTAGTGCAACATTTACATATACAGAGTTCTAGCTACATGGCAGATGTGTCCAAGGTGTCCATATACTGAGATCTAGCTACATGTCAGAGT
>NW_006408625.1:10461290-10466913 GCF_000296735.1 Chrysochloris asiatica
ATATACAGAGTTCTAGCTACATGGCAGATGTGTCCAAGGTGTCCATATACTGAGATCTAGCTACATGTCAGAGTAATACAACATGTCCATATACAGGGTATTAACTACATCGCAGAGGATTCCAATATGTCCATATACTGATAGCTAGCTACATGGCAGACAATTCCAATACATTCATATACAGAGAGCTAACTACTTGTCAGATCAGTCCAACATATCCATGTACAGAGAGCTAGCTACATGGCAAAGTAATGCAATATTTCCATACACAGAGTTCTAGCTACATGGCAAATATGTCCAACGTGCCATATACTGAGAGCTAACTACATGGCAGATGTGTCCAATGTGTCCATATTCTGAGAGATAGCTACATGCTGAGTAGTCCAACATGTCCATATTCAGGATACTAGCTACGTGGCAGATGTGTCCAACTTGTCCATATACTGAGAGACACTTACATGGCAGAAAAGTCTAATATGGTCATATACAGAGAGCTACCTACTTGGCAGATTAGTCCAACATATCCATGTACAGAGTGCTAGCTACATTGCAGGGTAGTGCAACATTTCCATATACTGAGTTTAGCTAAGTGGCAGATGTGTCAACGGTGTTCATATACTGAAAACTACCTCAATGGCAAACAAATAAAATATGTTCATATAGCAAGGGCAACCGACTTGGCAGATCAGTCCAACATATCCATGTACAGAGAGCTAGCTACATGGCAGGCTCATGCAACATTTCCATATACAGAGTTCCAGCTACATGACAGATGACTGCAACTTGGCTGTATACAGAGAGCTCAGTACATGGCAGGATAGTTCAACATTTCCATATACAGAGTTCTAGCTACATGACAGATATGTCCAACGTGTCCATAATCTGAGAGCTAGCTACATGGCAGTGTAGTGCAACATTATCATAAACAGAGTTTTAACTACAATTTAGATGAGTACAACTTGTCTATATAAAGGGAGCTAGCTACATGGCACAGTAATGCAACACTTCTATATATAGAGTTCTAGGTTCATGGCAGATATATCCAACGTGTCCATATACTGTGAGCTACCTACATGGCAGAGTAGTCCAACATGTCCATATACAGGGTACTAGCTACATGGCAAATGAGTCCAACGTGTCCATATATTTAGAGCTAGCTACATGGCAGACAAGTCCAATATGTTCATATACAGAAAGCTACCTACTTCGCATAAGTGTAGCATATCCATGAACAGACAGCTAGCTACATGGCAGATGAGTCCAAAATGTCCATATACAGAGAGCTAGCTACATGGCAAAGTAGTCCAACATGTCCATATACAGGGTACAAGCTTCATGGCAGATGAGTCCAACTTGTCTATATATAGAGATCTAACTACATGGCTGGGTAGTGAAACATTTCAATATACAGGGTTCTAGCTACAAGGCAGATCTGTCCAATATGTCTATATATGGAGACTTCATTGCAGGGAATGCACCATTGCCATATACAGAGTTCTAGCTACATGGATGATGTCTCCATGGTGTCCGTATAATGAGAGCTAGATAGATGGCTCGGCAGTCCAACATGTCCATATTCAGGGTACTAGTTAAATGGCAGATGTGTCTAACTTGATCATATATTAAGAACCACCATCATGGCAGCTGAGTCCAATATGTTCATATACAGAGATCTACCTACTTGGCAGATCAGTCCAACATATCCATGTACACAGAGCTAGCTACATGCCAGAAGAGTCCAAAATGTTCATATACAGAGAGCTAGCTACATGGCAGGATAGTACAGCATTTCCATATACTGAGTTCTTGCTACATGACAAATGTTTCAAAAATATTCATATACTGAGAGCTACATACATGGCAGACAATTCCAATATGTTCATATACAGAGAACAACATACTTGGCAGATGAGTGTAACATATCCATGTAAAGAGAGCTAGCTATATGGAAGACGAGATCCAAATGTCTATATACAGACATATATATATATACATGCCAGGGTAGTGAAATATTTCCATATACAGAGTTGTAGGTACAAGGCAGATGAGTCCTACTTGTCTATATATAGAGAGCTAGCTACATGGCAGAGTAGTGCAACATTTCCATATACAGAGTTCTAGGTACAAGGCAAATGTGTACAATGTGTGCATACACTGAGAACTAGCTATATGGCAGAGCAGTCCAACATGTCCATATACAGGGTACTAGCTACATGGCAGATGAGTCCATCATGTCCTTATACTGAGAGCTACCTACATGGCAGACAAGTCTAGTATGTTCATATACAAAGAGCTAACTACTTGGCAGATCAGTGTAACTTATCCATATACAGAGACCTAGCTACATGACAGGGTAGTGCAACATTTACATATGCAGTGTTCTAGCTACAAGGCAGATGAGTCCAATTTGTCTATATACAGAGAGCCAGCTACATGGCAAAGTAGTGTAACATTTACATATACAGAGTTCCAGCTACATGGCAGATGTGACCAACATGTCCATATACTTAGCGCTAGCTACATGGCTGACAAGTCCAATATGTTCATATACAGAGAGCTAGCTATTTGTCAGATCCATCCAACATATCTATTTACAGAGAGCTAGCTACAAGGCAGAAGAGTCAAAAATGTACATATACAGAGAGCTAGCTACATGGCAGGGCAGAGCAACATTTCCCTATACAGTGTTCCAGCTACAAAGCACATGAGTCCAATTTGTCTATATACAGAGAGCTAGTTACATGTCAATGTAGTGCAACATTTGCATATTCAGAGTTCTAGCTATATTGTAGATGTGTCCAAGGTGTCCATATACTGAGAGCTAGCTACATGGCAGACAAATCCAATATGTTCATATACAGAGGGCTACCTACTTCACAGTACAGTAGTCCAACATATCCAAGTACAGAGACTTACATACATGTCAGGTTGGTGTAACATTTCCATATACAGTGTTCTACCTACATGGTACATGTGTCCAATATGTCCATATGCTGAGATCAAGCTACATGGCAGAGTAGTCCAACATGTATATATTTAGGGTACTCACTACATGGCAGATGTGTGCAACGTGACCATATACTGAGAGCCATCTACATGGCAGACAAGTCCAATATGTTCATATACAGAGAGCTACCTACTTGGCAGATCAGTCCAACATATCCATGTACAGAGAGCTAGATATATGTCAGACGAGTCCAAAAGGTCAACATACAGAGAGCTAGCTAAACGCCAGCATAGTGCAATATTTCCATATATAGTGTTCTAGCTACAAGGCAGATGAGTCCAACTTGTCTATATACAGAGAGCTAGCTACATGGCAGAGTAGTTCAACATTTCCATATAAAGAGTTCTAGGTACATGGCAGTTGAATCCAATGTGTCCATGTACTGAGAGCTACCAACATGGAAGAGTAGTCCAACATGTCCAAATGCACAGTACTAGCTACATGGCAGTTGATTTCAACATATCCATATACACAGAGATAACTATAAGGCAGAAAAATCCAGAATGTTCATAAACAGATAGCTACCTACTTGGAAGATCAGACCAGCATATCCATGTACACAGAGCTAGCTACATGGCAGAGAAGTTCAAAATGTCCATATACAGAGAGCTCGCTACATGGCAAACGAGTCCAAAATGTTCATATACAGAGAGCTAGCCATTTGGCACTATAGAGCAACATTTCCATATACAGAATTCTAGCTACAAGGCAGATGAGTCCAAATTTTCTATATACAGAGAGCTAGATACATGGCAGAGTAGTGCAACACTTCTTTATACAGAGTTCTGTATACATGGCAGATGTGTCCAATGTGCCCATATACTGAGAGCTAGCTATATGTCAGATAATTCCAATATGTTCATATACAGAGAACTACATACTTGTCAGTACAGTCCAACATATCCATGTAAGGAGAGCTAGATACATGGCAAACGAGTCCACAATGTCCATATAAAAAGAGCTAGCCAAATGTGGGGTAGTGCAACATTTCCATATACAGAGTTCTAGCTAAAGGCATATGAGTCCTACTTGTCTATACACAGAGAGCTAGCTACATGGTGGACTAGTGCAACATTTCCATATACAGAGAACTCGCTACATGGCAGATGTGTCCAACATGTCCATATACTGAGAGATAGCTACATGGCACACTAGTCCAATATGTTCATATACAAAGAGCTACATACTTTTCAGATCAGTCCAACATATCCATGTACAGAGAACAAGCTATATGGCAGACAAGTCCAAAATGTCCATATACAGAGAGCTAGCCATTTGGCACTGTAGTGCAACATTTCCATATACAGGATTCTAGCTATAAGGCAGATGAGTCCAACTTGTCTATATACAGAGAGCTAGCTACATGGTGAGTAGTGCAACATTTCCATATACAGAGATCTTGTTACATGGCAGATATATTCAAAGTGTCCATATACTGAGAGCTAGCTACATGGCAGAGTAGTCCAACATGTCCATATTCAGGGTATTAGCTACATTGCAAATGTATCCAATGTGTCCATATAATGAGAGCCACCTACAGGGTAGACAAGTCCAATATGTTCATACACAGAGAGCTACCAAATTGGCAGAGCATTCAAACATATCCATGTATAGTCAGCTAGCTACATGACAGACAATTCCAAAATATCCATATACAGAGAGCTAGCTACCTGGCAATGTAGTGCAACATTTCTGTATACATAGTTCTAGCTACAAGGAAGATGAGTCCAACTTGTCTATACATAGAGGGCTAACTTCATGGCAGGGTAGTGCAACACTTCAATATACAGGGTTCTATATACATGGCAGATGTGTGCAACGTGTCCATATACTGAGAGCTAGCTATATGGCAGACAAGTCCAATATGTTCATATACAGAGAGCTACCTACTTGGTAGAACAGTCCAACATACACATGTACAGACATAGCTACAAGGCAGACAAGTCCAAAATGTCCATATTCAGAGAGCTAGCAACATGGCATGGTAGTGAAACATTTCCATATAGAGAGTTCTAGCTACAAGGCACATGAGTCCAATTTGTCTATATACAGAGATCTAACTACATGGCAGGGTAGTGTAATATTTCCATATACAGAATTCTATCTACATGGCAGATGTGTCTCACATGTCCATATACTGAGAGTTAGCTACATGGCAGACAAATCCAATATGTTCATATACAGAGGGCTACCTACTTGGCAGATCAATCCAACATATCCATGTACAGAGAGCTAGCTACATAGCAGAGGAGTCCAAAATGTCCATATACAGAGAACTAGCTACAGGGCATGGTTGTGCAACATTTCCATGTACAGAGTTCTAGGTACAAGCCAGATGAGTCCAACTTGTCTATATACAGAGAGCTAGCTACATGGCAGAGTAGTGCCACATTTCCATATACAGATTTCTAGCTACATGGCAGATGTGTCCAATTTGTCCATATACTGAGAGCTAGCTACATGGCAGACAAGTCCTATATGTTCATATACATAGAGCTACCTACTTGACCAATAAACAACTTTCTTATCAATTTAGAAAAGATTGAAGTTGTCAAGGACTTCATTCTTCTTGGATCAACTATCAACACTCGCGGAAGTAGCAGTCAAGAGATCAGA
>NW_006408625.1:10467673-10471327 GCF_000296735.1 Chrysochloris asiatica
ACTGAGAGGTAGCTACATGGCAGACAAGTCCAATATGTTCATATACAGAGAGCTACCTACATGGAAGATCTGTCCAACAAATAAATGTACAGAGAGTTAACTACATATCATACGAATCCAAAATGTCCATATACAGAGAGCTAGCTACATGCCAGGGTAGTGAAACATTTCCTTATACAGAATTCTAGGTTCAAGCCAGATGAGTCCAACTTGTCTATATACAGAGAGTTAGCTACATGGCAGAGTAGTGCAGCATTTCCATATACAGAATGTTAGCTACATGGCAGATATGTCCAATGTGTCCATATTCTGAGAGCTACCTACAATGGCAGAGTTGTCCAACATGTTCATATACAGAGTACTAGCTACATGGCAGAGCAGTCCAACATGTCCATATACAGGGTACTAGCTACATGGCAGATGAGTCCAACAAGTTCATATATTGAGAGCTAGTTACATGGCAGACAATTCCAATATGTTCAGATACAGAAAGCTACCAACTTCGCAGATCAGTGTAACATATCCATGAACAGACAGCTCGCTACATGGCAGACAAGTCCAAAATGTCCATATACAGAAAGCTAGCTACATGGTAGGGTAGTGCAACATTTATATATACAGACTTCTATCTACAAAGCAGATTTGTCCAAATTTTCTATATACAGAAAGCTAGGTACATGGCAGAGTAGTGCACCATTTCCACATACAGAGTTCTAGCTACATGGCAGATGTGTCAAATGTGTCCATATACTGAGAGCTAGCTACATAGCAGAGTAGTCCAACATGTCCATATACAGGGTTCTAGCTGCAAGGAAGTTGAGTCCAACTTGTCTATATACAGAGAGCTAGCTACATGACAGAAGAGTGCATCATTTCCATATACATAGTTCAAGCTACATGGCAGACAAGTCCAATATGTTTATATACAGAGAGCTACCTACTTTGCAGATTAGTACAACATATCCAAGTGTAGAGAGCTAGCTACATGGCAGACCAGTCCAAAATGTTCATATACAGAGAGCTACCAACATAGCATATCAGTCCAACCTATCCATGTACAGAGAGCTAGGTACATGGCAGAGTCGTGCCACACTTCCATACACAGAATTCTAGCTACATGACAGATGTGTCCAACATGTCCATCTACTGAGAGCTAGATACATGACAGACAAGTCCAGTATTTTCATATACATAGATCTCGCTTCATAGTAGGGTAGTGTCACATATCCGTCAACAGAATTCAAGCTACATGGCAGATATTTCCAATGTGTGCATATACTGAGAGTTACCTACATGGCAGATCTGTCCAAAATGTCCATGCATAGAAAGATACCGACATGTATGACGAGTCCAAAATGTCCATATATAGAGAGCTACCTACATGGCAGTGTAGTCCAACTTTTCATATAAAGAACTAGCTACATTGCAGATGTGTCCAAGGTGTCCATATACTGAGAGCTAGCTACATGGCAGAGTAGTGAAACATTCCCATATATAGAGTTATAGGTACATGGCAGATATGTCCAAGGTGTCCATATACTGAGAGCTAGCTACATGGCAGACTAATCCATCATTTCCATATATAGTGTACTGGCTACATAGGAGATGAGTCCAACATGTCCATGTACTGAGAGCCACTTACATGGCAGACAAGTCCAATATGTCCATACACAGAGAGCTACCTACTTGGCAGATCAGTCCAACATATCCACATACAGAGAGCTAGATAAATAGCAGATGAGTCCAAAAAGTCCATATATAGAGAGCTAGATACATGGCAGGGTAATGCAACATTTCCATATACAGATTTGTAGCTACAAGTCAGATGAGTCCAACTTGTCTATACACAGAAGTCTAACTACTTGGCATGGTACTGCAATATTTGCATATACAGAGTTCTAACTACATGGCAGATGTGCCCAACTTGTCCATATTCTGAAGCTAGCTTCATGGCAGACAATTCTAATATGTTCATATACAGAGAGCTACCTTCTTGGCACATAAGTCAAACATATCCATGTACAGAGATCTAGCTACATGGCAGACGTGTCCAAAATATTCGCATACAGAGAGCTAGCTACATGGCAGGTTAGTGTAACATTTCCATATACAGAGTTCTTGGTACAAGGCAGATGAATCCAACTTGTCTATATACAGAGAGCTAGCTACATGGCAGAGTCGTTAATATTTCCATATACAGAGTTATAGCTACATGGCAGATGTGTCCAACATGTCCATATACTGAGAGCTAGCTACATGTCAGAGTAGTAAAACATGTCCCTATTCAGGGTACTATGTCCATGGAAAATGTGTCCAACATGTCCATATACTGAGAGCCACCTACATGGCAGACAAGTCCAATATGTTCATATACTGAGTGTTACCTACTTAGCAGATCAGTCCCACATATCCATGTAGAGAGAGCTAGCTACATTTCAGATGCATCCATAATGTCCATATACAGAGACCTAGCTTCATGGCAGGGTAGTGCAACATTTCCATATACAGAGATCTAGCTACAAAGCAGATGAGTCCAAGTTGTCTATGTACAGAGAGCTAGCTACATGGCAGAGTAGTGCAACATTTCCATATAAAGATTTCTGCTACATATCAGATGTGTCCAACCTGTCAATATCCTGAGAGCAAGCTACAAGATAGAGTAGTCCACCATGTCCACATACAAGGTACTAGCTCCATGGCAGATGAGTCCAACATATCCATATACTGAGAGCTACTGATATGGCAGACAAGTGAAATATGTTCATAAAAAGAAAATCTAACTACTTAGCAAATCAATCCAACATATCCATGTATAGAGAACTAGATATATAGCAGACGAGTCGAAAATGTCCATATACAGAGAGCTGGCCACCTGGTAGTGTACTGCAACATTTCCATATACAGAGTTCTAGCTACATGGCAGATGTGTCCAATGAGTCCATGTACTGAGAGCTAGCTACATGGCATAGTAGTCCAACATGTCCTTATTCAGGTTTCTAGCAACATGGCAGAAGTGTCCAACGTGTCCATACACTGAGAGCCACCTACATGGCAGACAAGTCCAATACGTTCATATATAGAGAGCTACCTACTTCGCAGATCAGTCAAATATATCCATGCACAGAGAGCTAGCTCCATGGTGCACGCGTCCAAAATGTCCGTATAAAGAGAGCTAGCTACATGGCAAGGTAGTGCAACATTTCCATATACAGAGTTCTAGCTACAAGGCTGATGAGTCCAATTTGTCTATATACATAAACCTAGCAACATGGTAGAGTAGTGCAACATTCCCATATATAGAGTTCTAGGTACATGGCAGATGTGTTCAATGTGTCCATATACTGAGAGCTAGCTATATGGCAGAGTAGTCCACCATGCCCATATAAAGAGTAATAGCTACCTGGCTAATAAGGCCAACATGTCCATATACTGAGAGTTAGATACATGGTAAAAAAGTCCAATGTGCTCATAAACAGAGAGCTACCTACTTGGCAGATCAGTCCAACATATCCAGGTACAGAGAGCTAGCTACATAGCAGACGAGTCCAAAATGTCCATATACAGAGAGCAAGCTACATGGCATGGTAGTGCAACATTTCCATATACAGAGTTCTAGCTACAAGGCAGATGAGTCCATCTTGTCTATATACAGAG
>NW_006408625.1:10471427-10474005 GCF_000296735.1 Chrysochloris asiatica
ACAGAGAGCAAGCTACATGGCATGGTAGTGCAACATTTCCATATACAGAGTTCTAGCTACAAGGCAGATGAGTCCATCTTGTCTATATACAGAGAGCTAGCTAGATGGCAGAGTAGTGCATAATTTCCATATACAGAGTCCTAGATATATGACAGATATGTCCAACGTGTCTATAATCTGACAACTACCTACATGGCAGAGTAGTGCAACATGTCCATATTCAGGGTACTAGCTACATGGCATATGTGTCCAACTTGACATATACTGAGAGTCAACCACATAGCAGAGAAGTCCAAAATGATCATATACAGATAGCTACCTACTTTGCAGATCCGTCCATCAGATCTCTGTACAGAGAGCTATCTACATGGCAGATTATTCCAAAATGTCCATACACAGAGAGCTAGCTACATGGCAGGGTGCTGGCGGCCACAGCATACGTAATCGACACTGAGAAGTTGAGGCACAAGGATAACATGGACGAAAATCCAGTATTTGAGCCCAACCCAGGCTTATGGGCCATGGACCCCTAGGGCCAGGGACGTAACTCCCTGAAGTCCCGGGTTCATAGGCTTTGGCGAACTCACTGTTTGGCCACCTCTGTGCAATTTTCTTTAATTGTACTTTTGTGCATTCTGTACTTGTTCTTTATGCTCTTAACTCCGGTAATTGTAGCTTCTGGGAAAGTGATTGTTTTCAGTAATAATACGCACAACCTTTTGATCAATGGCTCTCATGTAAATGTCACTGCCCCAGTAACAAGAGTTGTACATGAGGCTATGAGAAATAAAAGTACAGAAAAACAGGATGTAGCAACGCAGAGAATATGTAACAATTGTTTTCTAACCAATTATTCAGTTAAACAAATACGTGGGCTGTTAATGTCCATGTAAAATAATCACACTGAAACTAGTAGTTACCCCCAGGAAACACCCCTGTGTATGTTTGTTATGCTCTTGATGTTTTTCACGGGAAATCTTGCTGTATGTGATAATTTTATGCACCCCCAAACCACCTCAGGGTATAATCAACTTAATCCAGATGCTCCTCTTCCCCCCGAAGGTATATTGGGAATATAATAGCAATGAACATTGTCATATCTAGATATGGAAACAGAACGGAGTTAAAAGTATGTAAAAGTAAGACTGCACCTTCTTAGAAAACTCAAAACCTGTTTTACACCTTCCCTATAATTGTAGAAGCAAGAAGAAGAGAATCATTAGTTTAACAATGGAAGTTAGGTATCTGAAATCTTGTTCACTAACAAAAGCATGTATTTTTTTGCCTGCAAAAGATACAGAAGCATTTTAAGTTTCTTTAGAAAGTATAACTTAGTCTTTAGTAAAAACTAAAGCCTCTCGCCTTTACCCACTTGTGATTAAGTTTTGAAAATATGTTAAACACCTTTGAGAAACCACAAGTTGCTGCCCTAAGTTACACAGACCTAGAAGTTAATATATAATCTATAATTGCTTGCTTGAACTTTTTTACAGAAATAAGAATTTTAGGTTATTAGGTAAATCATGATGTACGCAAAAATATGTTAAAGATAAATCTGTGAATCATCATGTTCAGTATCACATGAATGATCTCGTTTCATGTATTGAGTGAATAATCAACATTTTTGTCATTATTTTCTTTTGTGTCAATTTCCTTCTTCTGAAAATAAAAGACTGGGGCTCTGCTAGCTTGGTGTGCTAGCTTGCCTGTCTGCTTGCATCAATCTTTGTCTCTGTCTCTTTTCTTTCGCCTACTAGATCTCCCACTCATGTTAAAACCCCGTGTTTGCCGAGGTGATCCTGTGTTGAGGCGGGACCCTGACTCAGGACCCCGGTAGTTGGCGCCCAAAACGTGGGGTACTAGAAGTAGGGTAAGTCATTGATTGCGCTCAGTCTATACTGAGAGCTAGCTACATGGCAGAATAGTCCACATAAAGAGTACTAGTGACCTGGCTAATGAGTCTGACATGCCCATATATTGAGAGCTAGCTACATGGCAGACAAGTCCAATATATTCATATACAGTAGCAAACTACTTGGCAGATCAGTCCCACATATCCATGTACAGAGAGCTAGCTACATTTAATACGAGACTAAAAGGTCTATATACAGACAGCTAGCTAAATGGCAGAGTAGTGCAACATTTCCATATACAGAGTTCTAGCTACAAGGCAGAAGAGTCCAACTTTTCTATATACAGAGAGCTAGATACATGGTAGGGTAGTGCAATATTTTCATATACAGAGTACTAGTTACATGGAAGATAAGACCACCATGTCCATATACTGAGAGTTAGCTACATAGTAGAGGAGCCCAACATGTGTATATTTAGAGGGCTAGCTACAAGGCAGATGAGTCCAACTTGTCTATATACAGAGAGTTAGCTACAAGGCAGGGTAGTGCAACATTTCCATATACAGAGTTCTAGCTACATGGCAGAGGATTACAACATGCCCATATAGTGAGAGCTAGCTACATGGCAGAGTAGTTCAACATGTCCATATACAGGGTACTAGCTACATGGCAGATGAGTCCAACATGTCCATATACTGAGAGCTAGCTACATGGCAGACAAGTCC
>NW_006408625.1:10474105-10476300 GCF_000296735.1 Chrysochloris asiatica
ATATACAGGGTACTAGCTACATGGCAGATGAGTCCAACATGTCCATATACTGAGAGCTAGCTACATGGCAGACAAGTCCAGTATGTTCATATACAGAGAGCTAGCTACATGGCAGAGTAGTGCAACATTTCCATATTCAGAGTTGTAGCTACATGGCAGATGTGTCCAACGTGTCCATATCCTGATAGCTAGCTATATGGCAGATCAGTCCAAAATATACATATAAAGACAGCTGGTTACATGGCAGAGTAGTGCATCACTTCCAATTACAGAGTTCATGCTACATGGCAGTTGAGTCCTAAGTGTTCATATACTAAGAGCTAGCGATATGGCAGAGTAGTCCAATATGTCCATATAAAGTGTACTAGCAACCTGACTAGTGAGTCCAACATGTCCATATATTGAGAGATATCTACATGACAGGCAAGTCTGATATGTTCATGTACAGAGTGCTAGCTACTTGGCAGGGTAGGGAAATGATTCCATATACACATTTCATGCTACAAGGCATCTGAGTACAAAATGTCCATATACAGAGAGGTAGCTACATGGCAGGGTAGTGCAACATTTCCATATACAGAGTTCTAGCTACAAGGCAGATGAGTCCAATTGGCCTATATGTAAAGATATATACATGGCAGAGTAGTGCAACGTTTCCATATTCAGGGTACTAGCTACCTGGCAGATGAGTCCAACAAGTCCATATACTAAGAGCTAGCTACAAGTCAGACGGATCCAATATGTTCATACACAGAGAGCTTCCTACTTGTCAGATCAGTGCAACATATCTATGTACATAGACGTAGCTACATGGCAGATGAGTCCAAAATGACCATATACAGAGAGGTAGCTACATGGCAGTGTAGTGCAACATTTACATATACAGAGTTCTAGCTAAAAGGCAGATGAGTGCAACTTGTCTATATACAGAGAACTAGCTACAAGGCAGAGTAGTGTAACATTTCCATACACAGTGTTCTAGCTACATGGCAGATGTGTCCAAAATGTCCATATACAGAGAGTTAGCTACATGGCAGAATAGTGCAAAATTTCCATGTACAGAGTTCTAGCTACATGGCAGAGATGTCCAACATGTCCATACACTGAGAGCTACCTACATGCCAGATCTGTACAAAATATCAATGTACACCGAGCTAGGTACATGGAAGATGAGTCCTAAATGTCCATATACAGAGAGCTAGCTACTTGGCATGGTAGTGTCTCAAGTACATATACAGAGTTCTAGCTACAAGGCAGATGAGTTCAACTTGTCTATATACACAGAGCCAGCTACATGGCAGAGTAGTGCAATATTTCCATATATAGAGTTCTAGCTACATGGCAGATGTGTCCAACATGTCCAAATACTGAAAGCTAGCTACATTGAAGAATATTCTAACATGTCCATAAACAGTGTACTACCTACATGGCAGATGTGCCCATCATGCCCATATACTGAAAGTTAGCTACATGGCAGACAAGTCAAATATGTTCATAAACACAGAGCTTGCTACATGGCAGGGTATTGCAACATTTCCATATACAGGGTTCTAGCTACATGGCAGATGTGTCCAACGTGTCTATATACAGAGAGGTAGCTCCATGGCAGTGTAGTGCAACATTTACATATACAGAGTTCTAGCTAAAAGGTAGATGAGTGCAACTTGTCTATATACAGAGAACTAGCTACAAGGCAGAGTAGTGCAACATTTCCATATACAGTGTTCTAGCTACATGGCAGATGTGTCCAAAATGTCCATATACTGAGAGCTACCTACTTGGCAGATCTGTGCAACATATCCATGTACAAAGAGCTAGCTACATGACAGAAGAGTCCAAAATGTCAATTTTCAGAGAGCAAGCTATATAGCAGAGTAGAGAATCATTTTCATATAAAGAGTTCCAGCTTCATGGCAGACGAGTCCAAAATATCCATATACAGAGAGCTAGCTTAAGCCAGGATGGCTAAGCTTTGTCTCTCCTATTTTGGAAATATTGTCCGGAGGAAACAATCTTTGGAGAAGGATGTCATGCTGGGTAAGGTGGAGGGTCAGAGAAAAAGAGGAAGAACCCCAACGAGATGGATCAGCCAGGTGGCATCATTGATGGTGTCAGGTGTGGCAGCAGTAGTGAGGTTGGCCCAGGATTGGACATTGTTTCATTCTGCTGTTTATGGGGTCGCTATGAGTCGGTTC
>NW_006408625.1:10476400-10495310 GCF_000296735.1 Chrysochloris asiatica
GTGTCAGGTGTGGCAGCAGTAGTGAGGTTGGCCCAGGATTGGACATTGTTTCATTCTGCTGTTTATGGGGTCGCTATGAGTCGGTTCCGATTCGATGTCACCTGACAACAACAACAACAACAACAACAAAGCTACATGGCAGGGTAGTGAAACATATGCATATGCACAGTTCTAGGTACAAGGCATATGAGTGGATCTTTTCTATATACAGAGGCCTAGCTACATGGCATAGAATTGCAACATTTCCACAGACACAGTCAAAGGTACATGGCAGAGCAGTCCAAAATGTCCATATAATGGGTTGAACTACATGGCAGATGAGTCCAACATATCAATAAACTGTGAGCTACCTACATGGCAGACAAGTCCAATATGTTCATTAACAGAGAGCTACCTACTTGGCAAATCAGTGTAACATATCCATGTACAGAGAGCTAGCTACATGGCAGATTTGTCCAACGTGTCCATATACTGAGAGCTAGCTACATAGCAGACAAGTCCAATATGTTCATACACAGAGAGCAAGCTACATGAAAGGGTAGTGCAACATTACCATATATAGATTTCTAGCTACAAGGCACATGAGTCCAACTTGTCTATATACAGAGAGCTAGCTACATGGCAGTGTAGAGCAACATTTCCATATACAGAGTTCTATCTAAATGGCACATGAGACCAAATTGTCTATATACAGAGTTCTATGTAAATGGCACATGAGACCAAATTGTCTATATACAGAGAGATAGCTACATGGCAGATTAGTGAAGCATTTTCATATACAGAGTTCTAGCTACATGGCAGATGTGTCCAACTTGTCCATATACTGAGAGCTAGCTACATGGCAGACAGGTCTAATATGTTCATACACAGAGAGCTACCTACTTGGCAGATCAATCCAACATATCCATGTACAAAGAGTTTGCTACAAGTCAGACAAGACCAAAATGTCCATATACAGAGAGCTACCTACAGGGCAGGATAGTGCTACATTTCCATATACAGAGTTTCAGCTACAAGGCAGATAACTGCAACTTGTCTATACACAGAGAGCTAACTACATGGCAGAGTAGTGCAACATTTCCATAAACATCGTTGTAGCTACATAGCAGATTTTTCCAACGTTTACATATACTGAGAGCTAGCTACATGGCAGACAAGTCCAATATGTTCCTATACGGAAAGCGACCTACTTGACTGATCAGTCCAACATATCCATGTACAGAGAGTTAGCTACATGGCAGACGAGTTCAAAATGTCCATATAAAGAGAGCTAGTTACATGGCAGCGTAGTGCAACATTTCCATTTACACAGTTCTAAGTACAAGGTAGATGACTGCAACTTTTCTTTATACAGAGGCCTAGCTACATGGCAGAGTAGTGCAACATTTCCATATACACAGTTCTAGGTACATGGCAGATGTGTCTAACATGTACATACACTGAGCGCTAGCTACAAGGCAGAGCAGTTGAAAATGTCCAAATACAGGGTCTAACTTCATGGCAGATGAGTCCAACATGTCCATAAACAGCAGACAAATCCAATAAGTTCATTTACAGAAAGCTACCTAAATGGCAGATCAGTGTAACATATCCATGTACAGAGAGCTAGCTACATGGCACATGAGTCCAAATGTCCATATACAGAGAGCTAGCTACATGGCATGATAGTGCAACATTTCCATATACAGAGTTCTAGCTACTAGGCAGATGAGTCCAACTTGTCTATATACAGAGAGCTAGCTACATAGCAGAGAAATGCAGCATTTCCATATACAGAGTTCTAGCTACATGGCAAAGAAGTACAACATGTCCATATACAGGGTCCTAGCTACATCACAGAGGAGTCCAACATGTCCATATACTGAGATATAGCTACATGGAAGACAACTCCAATATGTTCCTATACAGAGAGCTTCCTCCTTGGCAGATCAATCCAATATATCCATGTACTGAAAGCTAGCTACATGAAAGACGAGTCCGAAATATACATATACAGAGAGCTACCTACTTGGCAGGGTATTGCAACATTACCATATATAGAGTTCTAGCTACAAGGCACATGAGTCCAACTTGTCTATATACAGCAAGCTAGCTACATGGCAGTGTAGAGCATCATTTCCATATATAGAGTTCTATCTACATGGCACATGAGTCCAACTTGTCTATATACAGAGAGCTAGCTAGATGTCAGAGAAGTGCAGCAATTCCATATACAGAGTTCTAGATACATGGCAGATGTGTCCAACATGTTCATATACTGACAGGTCGCTACATGGCAGAGAACTCTAATATGTTCATATACAGATAGCTATCTACTTGGCAGATCAGTCCATCATATCCATGTACACAAAGCTAGCTAGATGGCAGACGAGTCCGAAATGTCCATATACAGGGAGCTAGCTACATGGCAGGGTAGTGAAACATTTCCATAAACAGAGTTCTAGGAACTAGGCAGATGAGTGCAACTTTTCTATATACACAGGGCTAGCTACATGGCAGAGAAGTGCAACATTTCCATATACAATGTTCTAGGTACATGTCACATGTGTCCAACATGTCCATACACTGAGAGCTAGCTACATGGCAGAACAGTCCAAAAAGTCCATATACAGTGTACTAACTAAATGTCAGATGAGTCCAACATGTCCATGAACTGAGAGCTACCTACATGGCAGACGAGTCCAAAATGTCCATATACAGAGAGCTAGCCACATGGCAGGGTAGTGCAACATTTCCATAAACAGATTTCTAGCTACAAGGCAGATGAGTCCAACTTGTCTATATACCGAGAGCTAGCTACATGGCAGAGTAGTGCAGCATTTCCATATACAGAGTTCTAGCTACATGGCAGATGTGTCCAACATGTCCATATACTGAGAGCTACCTGCCTGGCAGAGAGGTACAACATGTCCATATTCAGGGTCATAGCTACATGGTAGATGTATCCAATGTGTCCATATACTGAGAGCCACCTACGTGCAGAAAAGTCAAATATGTTCATATACAGAGGGCTACCTAAGAGGAGCTCTGGTAGCGTAGTGGTTACGAATCGGGCTGCGAACCTTAAGGTCAGCGGTTCGAAACTACCAGCCGCTCCGCGGGAGAAAGATGAGGCTTTCTACTCCCGTAAAGATTTACACCCTCGGAAACCCTGTACAGGGTCGCTATGGGTCGGACCCGACTCGATGGCACTTAACAACAACAACAACAACAACCTAATGGTAGATCAGTACAATATATCCATGGCAGAGAGTTAGCTACTTGCCAGACTACTTCCAAATGTCCATATACAAAAATCTACCCACATGGTAGGGTTGTGCAACATTTCTATATACATAATGCTAGCTGCATGACAGATATGTCCAGTGGGTCCATATACTGAGAACAACCTACATGGCAGATAAGTCTAAAATATCCATGTACAGAGAGCTAGCTACATGGCAGGGTAGTGCAACATTTCTATATATAGAGTTCTATCTAGAAGGCAGATTAGTCCAACTTGTCTATATACAGAGAGCTAGCTACATGGCAGAGTAGTGCAGCATTTCCATAAACAGAGTTCTAGCTACATGGCTGATGTGTCCAACGTGATGATATACTGAGAGCTAGATACATGGCAGACAAGTCCGATATGTTCATATTCAAAGAGCTAAGTACTTGGCAGATCAGTCCAACATATCCATATACAGAGAGCTTACTACATGTTAGACGAGACCAAAATGTCTATATACAGAGAGCTGGCTATATAGCAGGCTAATGCAACTTTTCAATATACAGAGTTCCAGCTACAAGGCAGTTGACTGCAACTAGTCTATATACAGAGAGCTAACTACATGGCAGCGTAGTGCAACATTTCTATATAAAGCATTGCAGCTACATAGCAGATTTGTCCAATGTGTCCATATACTGAGAGCTAGCTACATTGCAGACAAGTCCAATATGTTCATATACAGAGATCTACTTAATTGGCAGATCAGTCCAACATATCCATGTACAGAGAGTTAGCTACATGGCAAATGTGTCCAAAATGTCCATAAACAGAGAGCTAGCTACATGGCAGACTAGTGCAACATTTCCATATACAGAGTTCTAGGTACATGGCAGATGTGTCCAACGTGTCCATATACTGAGAGCTAGTTACATGGCAGAGTAGTCGAACATGTCCATATTCATGGTTGTAGCTACATGGCAGATGATGTGTCCAACATGTCCATATACTTAGAGTCACCTACATGGCAGACAAGTCCAATATGTTCATATACATAGAGCTAACTACTTGGCAGATCAGTCCAACTTATCCATATACTGAGAGCTAGATTCATGGCAGATAATTCCAAAATGTCCATATACTGAGAGCTAGCTACATGGCAGGGTAGTGAAAAATCTCCCTATACTGAATTCTAGCTACATGGCAGATGTGTCAAAGGTGTTCATATACTGAGAGCTACCCACATGGCAGAAAAATCCAATATGTTCATATATAGATAGCTACATACTGGTCAGATCAGTCCAACATATCCATGTACAGAGAGCTAGCTACATGACAGATGAGTCCAAAATGTCCATATAAAGAGTGCTAGCCACATGGCAGGGTTGTGCAACATTTCCATATACAGAGTTCTTGCTACAAGGCAGATGAGTCTAACTTGTTTGTATACAAAGAGCTAGCTACATGGCAGAGTAGTGCAACATTTACATATTCAGAGTTCTAGCTACATGGCAGATGTGGCCAACGTGTCCATATACTGAGAGCTAGCTATATGGCAGACAAGTCCAATATGTTCTTATAATGAGACCTACCTACTTGGCAAATCAATCCAACATATCCGTATACAGAGAGCTAGCTACATGGCAGATGAGTCCAAATTCTCCATATACAGAGAGCTAGCTACATGGCAGTGTAGTGCAACATTACCATATACAGGTTTCTAGCTAAAAGGCAGATGAGTCCAATTTGTTTCTATATAGAGATCTGAATACATGTCAGGGTAGTGCAACATTTCCATATACAGAGTTCCAGCTACATGGCAGATGTGTCCAACATGTCCACAGCTACATGGCAGATGTGTTCAACATGGCAGAAGGGTCCAAAATGTTCATATGCAAAGAGATAGCCACATAGCAGGATAGTGCAACATTTCCATATACAGAATTCTAGCTAAAAGGCAGATGAGTCCAACTTGTTTATATACAGAGAGTTAGCTACATTGCAAAGTAGTGCAAAATTTACATATACAGAGTTCCAGCTACTTTGCACATGTGTACAATGTGTCCATATACTGAGAGGCACCTACAGAGCAGACAAGTCCATTATGTTCCATTTTAGAGAGCTACCTACTTGGCAGATCAGTCCAACATATCCATGTACAGAGAGCTAGCTACATTGCAGACGATTCCAAAATGTCCCTATACAGAGAGCTAGCTACATGGTATGGTAGTGCAACATTTCCATATACTGAATTCTAGCTACATGGCAGATGTGTCAATGGTGTTCATATACTGAGCGCTACCTACATGGCAAACAAATCCAATATTTTCATATACAGAGAGCTACATACTTGTCAGATCAGTCCAACATATCCATGTACAGAGAGCTATCTACATGGCAGACGATTCCAAAATGTCCATATACATAGAGCTAGCCACATGGCAGGGTATTGCAACATTTCCATATACAAATTTCTAGCTACATGGCAGATGAATGCAACGTTTCTATATTTAGAGATCTAACTACAGGGCAGGGTAGTGCAATATTTCCATATACAGAGTTTTAGCTGCATGGCAGATGTGTCCAACGTGTCCATATACTGAGAGCTTGTTACATGGCAGAGTAGTCCAAAATGTCCATATTCAGGGTCGTAGCTACATGGCAGATGTGTCCAACATGTCCATATACTTAGAGTCACCTACATGGCAGACAAGTCCATTATGTTCATATTCATAGAGCTAACGACCTGGCAGATCTGTCCAACATATCCATATACTGAGAGCTACATTCATGGCAGACGATCGCAAAACGTCCATATACAGAGAGCTAGCTACATGACAGCATAGTGCAACATTTTCCTATATTGAATTCTAGCTATATGGCAGATGTGTCAACGGTGTTCCTATACTGAGAGCTACCTACATGGCAGAAAAATCCAATATATTCATATATAGATAGCTACATACTTGTCAGATCAGTCCAACATATCCATGTACAGACAGCTACGTACATGGCAGACAAGTCCAAAATGTCCATATACAGAGAGCTAGCCACATAGCAGGGTAGTGCAACACTTCAAATTACATAGTACTTGCTACAAGGCAGATGATTACAACTTTTCTGTATACAGAGAGCTAATTACATATCAGAGTAATGCAACATTTCCATATACAGAGTTCTAGCTATGTGGCAGATGTGTCCAACGTGTCCATATACTGAGAGCTAGCTACATGGCAGAAAAATCTAATATTTTCATATACAAATAGCTACATACTTGTCAGATCTGACCAACATATTCATGTATAGAGAACTAGCTGCATGGCAGACAAATCCAAAATGTCCCTATCCATAGTGCTAGCTACATGGCAGACAAGTCCAAAATGTCCATATACAGAGAGCTAGCCACTTTTCAGGGTAGTGCAACATTTCCATATACAGATTTATAGCTATGAGGCAGATGAGTCCAACTTGTTTATATAGAGAGAGTTAGCTACATGGCAGAATAGTACAACATTTCCATATACAGAGTTATAGCTACGTGGCAGATATGTCCAAAGTGTCCATATACTGAGAGCTAGCTACCTGGCAGAGTAGTCCAACATATCAATATTCAGGGTAGTAGCTACATGGCAGATGTGTCCAACGTGTCCATATACTGAGAGCCAACTATAGGGTAGACAAGTCCAATATATTCATATAGAGAGAAATACATACTTGGCAGATCAGTCCAACATATCCTTGAACAGATAGATAGCGACATGACAGATGAGTCCAAAATATCCATATACAAAGAGCTAGCCACATGGCAGGGTAGTGCAACATTTCCATATACAGAGTTCTAGCTAAATGGCAGATGTGTCCAATGTGTTCATATACTGAGAGACACCTACAGGGCAGACAAGTCCATTATGTTCATATATAGAGAGCTACCTACTTGGCAGATCAGTCCAACTTATCCATGTACAGAGAGCTAGCTACGTGGCAGACGATTCCAAAATGTCCATAGAGAGAGAGATAGCCACATGGCAGGGTAGTGTAACATTTTCATATTCAGAGTAATAGCTATAAGGCAGATGATTCCACCTTGTTTCTATACAGAGAGCTAGCTACATGGCATAGTAGTGTATCATTTCCATATACAGAGTTCTAGCTACAAGGCAGATGTGTCCAACATGTCCATACAATGAGAGCTAACTATATGGCAGACAAGCCCAATATGTTCTTATAGAGACACCTACCTACTTGGCGAATCAATACAACATATCCATATACAGAGAGCTAGTTACATGGCAGATGAGTTCAAATTGTCCATATACAGAGAGCTAGCTACATGGCAGTGTAGTTCAACATTTCCATATACAGATTTCTAGCTACAAGGCAGAAGAGTCCTACTTCTATATAGAGAGAGATCTGAATACATGTCAGGGTAGTGCAACATTTCCATATACAGAGTTCTAGCTACATGGCAGATGTGTCCAAAGTGTCCATATACTGAGAGCAAGTTACATATACTGAGAGTAGTCTAACATGTCCGTATTCAGGGTCGAAGCTACAAGGCAGATGTATCCAACTTGTCCATATACTTAGAGTCACCTACATGGCAGACAAGTCAAATATGTTTATATACAGAGAGCTACATATTTGTCAAATCTGTCCAACATATCCATTTACAGAGAGCTAGCTACATGGCTGACGAGTCCAAAATGTCCATGTCCAGAGAGCTAGGAACATGGCAGGGTAGTGCAACAATTTCACATACAGAGTTCTACCAACAAGGCAGATGAGTCCAACTTGTTTATATACATAAAGTTTGCTACATGGCAGAGTAGTGCAACATTTCCATATACAGAGTTCTAGCTACATGGCAGATGTGTCCAACATTTCCATATACTGAGAGCTAGCTACATGGCAGAGTAGTCCAACATGTTCATATTCAGGGTAGTAGCTATATGGTAGATGTGTCCAATGTGTCCAAACACTGAGAGCTAGCTACATGCCAGACAAGTCCAATATGTTCATATACAGAGGGCTACCTACTTGTCTGATCAGTCCAACATATCCATGTAAAGAGAGCTAGCTACATGGCAGATGAGTCCAAAATTTCCATATATAGAGAGCTAGCTACATGGCAGGATTGAGCAACCTTTCCATATACACAGTTCTAGCTAAAAGTCAGATGAGTCCAACTTGTCTATATACAGAGAGCTAGCTACATGGCAGAGTAGTGCATCACTTCCATATACAGAATTCTATCTACATGGCAGATGTGTCCAATGTGTTCATAAAATGAGTACTAGCTATATGGCAGACAAGTCCAATATGTTCACATGCAGAGGGATACCAACTTGGCAGATCATTCCAACATATGCATGTACAGAGAGATAGCTACATGGAAGACTACTCCAAACTGTCCCTATAAAGAGTGCTAGCTACATGGCAGTGTAGTGCAACATTTCCATAAACAGATTTCTAACTACAAGGCAGAGGAGTCCAACTTGTCTATATACAGAGATCTAAATACATGTCAGTGTAGTGCAACATTTCCATATACAGAGTTCTAGCTACATGGCAGATGTGTCCAACGTGTCCATATACTGAGAGCTAGTTACATGGCAAAGTAGTCCAACATGTCCATATTCAGTGTCCTAGCTACATGGCAGATATGTCCAACGTGTCCATATACTTAGACTCACCGACATTGCAGACAAGCCCAATTTGTTCATATACAGAGAACTAACTACTTGGCAGATCAGTCTAACATATCCATATACTGAGAGCTAGATTCATGGCAGACAATACCAAAATGTCCATATACAGAGAGCTAGCTACATGGCAGGGTAGTGCAACATTTCCATATACTGAGTTCTAGATTCATGGCAGATGTGTCAATGGTGTTCATATACTGAGGGCTACCTTCATGGCAGACAAATCCAATATGTTCATATACAGAAACCTATATACTTGTCAGATCTGTAGAACATATCCATGTACAGAGAGCTAGCTACATGGCAGACGAGTCCAAAATGTCCATATACAGAGAGCTAGCTATATGGCAGAGTAGTGCAACATTTCCATATACAGAGTTCTAGCTACATGGCATATGTGTACAACGTGTCCATATTCTGAAAGCTAGATACATGGCAGTGTTGTCCAACATGTCCATATTCAGGGTAGAAGCTATATGGCAGATGCGTCCAACGTGTCCTTATACTGAGAGATAGCTTCATGGCAGACAAGTCCAATAAGTTCATATCCAGAGGGCTACCCCCTTGGCAGATCATTCCAACATATCCATGTACAGAGAGCTAGCTACATGGAAGACGAGTTCAAAAGGTTCGTATACAGAGAGGTAGCTACATGGCAGGGTAGTGCAACATTTCCATATACAGAGTTCAAGCTACAAAGCTGATAAGTCCAATTTGTCTATATACAGAGAGGTAGCTACGAGGCAAAGTAGTGCAAAACTTCCATATACAGAGTTCTATCTACATGGCAGATGCGTCCAACGTGTCCATACAATGAGAGCTAGCTATATGGCAGACAAGACCAATATGTTCATATACAGAGACCTACCTACTTGGCGGAGCAGTCTAACATATCCATTTATAGATAGCTAGCTACAGGGCAGATGAGTCCAATATGTCCATATAAAGAGAGCTAGCTACATGGCAGTGTAGTGCAACATTTCCATATACAGATTTCTATCTACAAGTCAGATGAGTACAACTTACCTATCTATAGAGATCTAACTACATGGCAGGGTAGTGCAACATTTCCATATACAGGGTTCTTGATACATGGTAGATGTGTCCAACATGTCCATATACTGAGAGCTAGTTACATGGCAGAGTAGTCCAACTTGTCCATATTCAGGGTCATAGCTACATGTTAGATGTGTCCAACGTGTCCATGTACAGAGAGCTACCTACTTGGCAGATAAGCCCTACATATCCATTTACAGAGAGCTAGCTACATGGCAGATGAGTCCAAAATGTCCATATACAGAGAGCTAGATATATGACAGAGTAGTGAAACATTTCCATATACAGAGTTCTAGCTGCATGGCAGATGTGTCCAACGTGTCCATATACTGAGAGCTAGCTACATGGCAGACAAGTTCAATATGTTCATATACAAGGAGTTACATACTTGTCAGATCCGTCCAACGTATCCATGAATAAAGAGCTAGCTACATGTCAGACAAGTCCAAAATGTCCATATAGAGAGAGCTAGCTACATGATAGATTAATGCAACATTTCCATATACACAATTCCAGGCACAAGGCAGATGACTGCAAGTTGACTCTATACAGAGAGCTAACTACATGGCATGGTAGTGCAACATTTCCATATACTGAGAGCTACCTACATGGCAGACAAGTCCAACATGTTCATACACAGAGAGCTAACTACTTGGCAGATTAGTCCAACATATCCATGTACAGAGAGTTACCTACATGGCAGATGAGTCCAAAATGTCCATATACATAGAGATAGCCACATGACAGGGTAGTGCAACATTACCATATACAGAGTTCTAGTTACATTGCAGATGTGTCCAACGTTTCCATATAATGAGAGCTTGCTACATGGCAGACAATACCAATATTTTCATATTCTGAGAGCTACCTACTTGGAAGTTCGGTCCACCATATCCATGTACAGAGAGCTAGTTCATGGCAGAAGATTCGAAAATATCCATATATAGAGAGCAAGCTACATGGTAAGGTAGGGCAACATTTGCATATACAGAGTTCTAGCTACAAGACAGATGAATCCAAATTGTCTATATACAGAGTGCTAGTTACATGGCAGAGTACTCCAACATGTCCATATTCAGAGTTCTAGCTACATGGCAGATATTTACAAAGTTTCCATATACTGAGAGCTAGCTACATGTCAGATGAGTCCAAAATGTCCATATACAGAAAGCTAGCTACATGGCAGGGTAATGCAACAATTCCATATACAAAGATCCAGCTACAAGGCAAATGAATGAAACTTGTCTATATACAGAGAGTTAACTACATGGCAGTGCAGTGCAACATTTCCATATACAAAGTTCTAGGTACATGGCTTATGTGTCCAACATGTCCATACAATGTGAGCTAGCTACATGGCAGAGCAGTCCAACATGTACATATACAGGGTACTAGCTACATGGTAGATGAGTCCAACATGTCCATATATTTAGTGCTAGTTACATGGCAGACAAGGCCAATATGTTCATATACAGATAGCTACCTTCTTGGCAGATCAGTTCAACATACCCATGTACAGAGTGCTAGCTACATGGCAAAGGAGTAAAAAATGTCTATATACAGAGAGCTAGCTACATGACAGTGTAGGGCAAAATTTCCATATAGAGAGTTCTAGCTAAATGGAAGAAGAGTCCAACGTGTCCATAAACTGAGAGATAGTTACATGTCAGAGAATTACAACATGTACAGAGAGCTAGCTACAAGGCGAATGACTGCAACTTGTCTATATACAGAGAGCTAAATACATGGCAGGGTAGTGCAACATTTGCATATACAGAGTTCTAGCTATATGGCAGATGTGTACAACGTGTCCATATACTGAGAGCTAGCTACAGGCATATCAGTCCAACATATATATGAATAGACAACTAGGTACATGGCAGACAATTCCAAAATTCCCATATACAGAGAACTAGCTACATGGCAGGGTAGTGTAACATTTCTATATAGAGAGAGTTCTAGCTTCAAGACAGAAACATCCAACTTGTCTATATACAGAGAGCTAGCTACAATGCAGAGTAGTGCAACATTTCCATATACAGAGTTTTACGTACATGGCAGATGTGTCTAACGTGTCCAGATTCGGAGAGCTAGCTAAAAGGCAGAAAATTGCAGTATGTTCATAAAAAGATAGCTACCTACTTGGCAGCTCAGTCCAACATATCCATGTACAGAGAGCTAGCTACATGGCATACAAGTCCAAAATCTCCATAGAAAGAGAGCTAGCTACATGGATAGTAGGGCAACATTTCCATATACAGAGTTCTTCCTACATGGCAGATGTGTCCTACGTGTCAATATACTGAGAGCTACATACATGACAGATCATTACAAAATACCCATGTACAGAGAGCTAGTTACATGCCAGACGAGTAGAAAATGTCCATATGCTACCTACATGGCATGGTAGTGCAACATTTATATATACAGAGTTCTATCTACAAGGCAGATGAGTCCAACGTGTCCATATAGTGAGTGTTAGCTACTTGGCAGAGTAGCACAACATGTCAATATACAGGGTACTAGCTACATCGCCGAGGATTTCAACATGTCCATATACTGAGAGCTAGCTACATGTCAGACAAGTCCAATATGTTCATATACAGAGAGCTACCTACTTGGCAGATCATTCCAACATATCCATATACAGAGAGTTAGCTACAAGGCAAATGACGGCAACTTGTCTATATACAGAGAGCTAACTACATGGCAGGGTAGTGCAACATTTCCATATACATATTTCTAGCTACATGGCAGATGTGTCTAACGTATCCATATACTGACAGCTACATGGCAGACAAGTCCAATATGTTCATATTCAGAAAGCTACCTACTTGGAAGATCAGTCCAACATATCCATGTATAGAGAGGAGCTACATGGCAGACGAGTCCAAAATGTCCAAATACAGAGAGCTAGCCACATGGCAGGGTAGTGCAACATTTCCATATACAGAGTTCTTGATACAAGTCAGATGAGTCCAACTTGTCTGTATGCAGAGACTTAGCTACATGGCAAAGTAATGCAACATTTCCATATACAGAGTTCCAGCTACTTGGTATATGTGTCCAATGTGTCCATATACTAAGAGCTAGATACATGGCAGAGTAGTCCAACATGTCCATATTCAGGGTAATAGCTACACGGCAGATGTGTCCAACGTGTCCATATATTGATAGCCACCTACAGGGCAGACAAGTCCAATATGTTCATATACAGAGAGCTACCTACTTGGAGGATCAGTCCAACATATCCATTAAAAGTGAGCTAGCTACATGGCAGAAGAGTCAAAAAGGTCCATATACAGAGAGCTAGCCACATGGCAGGGTAATGCAACATTTCCATATACAGAGTAATAGCTATGAGGCAGAAGATTCCAAATTGTCTATATACAGACAGCTAGCTACATGGCAGAGTAGTGCAACATTTCCATATACAGAGTTCTAGCTACATGGCAAATGTGTCCAACGTCTCCTTATACTGAGATCTAGCTACATGGCAGACAAGTCTAATATGTTCATATACAGAGAGCTACATAATTGTCAGATCAGTCCAACATATCCATATACAGAGATCTAGATAAATGGCAGGGTAGTGCAACATTTCAATATACGGAGTTCTATCCACAAGGCAGATGAGTCCAACTTGTCTATATACAGAGAGCTAGCTACATGGCAGAGTAGTGCAACATTTCCATACGCAGAGTTCTAGCTACAAATGCAGATGTGTCCACTGTGTCCACGTATTGAGAGCTAGCTACATGGCAGAGTAGTCCAACATGTCCATATACAGGGTACTAGCTACCTGAACAGATGAGTCCACATGTCCATATACTTAGAGCTAGCTATGTGGCAGAGTACTGCAACATTTCCATATACAGAGTTCTAGCTACATGGCATATGTGTCCAACGTGTCCTTATACTGAGAGCTAGCTACATGGCAGACAAGTCTAATATGTTCATATACAGAGAGCTAAATAATAGTCAGATCAGTCCAACATATCCATATACAGAGATCTAGATACATGGCAGGGTAGTGCCACATTTCCATATACAGAGTTCTAGCTACATGGCAGTTGAGTCCAACTTGTCTAAATACTGAGAGCTAGCTACATGGCAGAGTACTATAACATTTCAATATACGGAGTTCTATCCACAAGGCAGATGAGTCCAACTTGTCTATATACAGAGAGCTAGCTACATGGCAGAGTAGTACAACATTTCCATATGCAGAATTCTAGCTACATGGCAGATGTGTCCACTGTGTCCACGTATTGAGAGCTAGCTACATGGCAGAGTAGTCCAACATGTCCATATACAGGGTACGAGCTACCTGACAGATGAGTCCAACATGTCCATATACTGAGAGCTAGCTACGTGGCACAGTACTGCAACATTTCCATATACAGAATTCAAACTACATGGCAGTTAAGTCCAAAATGTTCATATTCTGAGAGCTAGCTAAATGGCAGGATAGTGAAACATTCCCATATACAGAGTTCTAGCTACAAGGCAGATGAGTGCAACTTGTCTATATACAGAGAGGTAGTTAAATGGCAGAGCAGTGCATCATTTCCATATACAGAGTACTAGCTACCTGGCTAATGAGTCCAACAGGTGCATATACTGAGAGCGAGCAAGATGGCAGACAAGTCCAATATGTACATATACACAGAACTACCAATCTGGCAGATCAATCCAACATATCCTATACAGAGAGCTAGCTACATGGCAGAGTAGTGCAACATTTCCATATACAGAGTTCTAGCTTCATGGCAAATGAGTTCAACATGTCCATAAACTGAGAGCTAGGTACATGGCAGAGTAGTGCATCATTTCCATATACAAAGATCAAGCTACATGGCAGATGAGTCCAACTTGTCTTTGTACAGAGAGCTAGCAAATGGCAGAGCAGTGCATCATTTCCATATACAGAGTACTAGCTACCTGGCTAATGAGTCCAACAGGTACATATACTGAGAATGAGCAAGATGGCAGACAAGTCCAATATGTACATATATATAGAACTACCTATCTGGCAGATCAGTCCAACATACCCTATACAGAGAGCTAACTACATGGCAGAGTACTGCAACATTTCCATATACAGAGTTCTAGCTACATGGCAGATGTGTCCAACAAGTCCAGATACTGAGAGCCACCTACAGGGAATACAAGTCCAATATGTACATATACAGAGAGCTACCTACTTGGCAGATTGGTCCAACATATTCATGTATAGATCTAACTACAAGACCGAAGAGTCGAAAATGTCCATATACAGAGAGCTAGCTACATGGCAAGGTACGACAACATTTCCTCATACAGAGTTCTTGCTACAAGGTAGATGAGTTCAAATTGTCTATATACAGAGAGCTAGCTACATGACTGAGTACTCCAACATGTCCACATTAAGAGATCAAGCTACAATGCAGATGTGTCCAACGTGTCCAGATACTGAGAGCCACCTACAGGGCAGACAAGTACAATATGTTAATATATAGAGAGCTACATACTTGTCAGAGCAGTCCAACATAACCATGTACAGAGAGGTAGCTACATGACAGACGAGTCTAAAATGTCCATATACAGAGAGCTAGCTACATGGCAGTGTAGTGTAACATTTCCATATACAGAGTTCTAGCTACAATGCAGATAAGTCCAACTTGTCTATTTAAGAGGGCTATCTAAGTAGCAGAGTAGTGCAAAATTTCCATATACAGAGTTCTAGGTACATGGCAGATGTGTCCAACGTGCCCATATACTGAGAGCTAGCTTCATGGCAGAGTACTAAATGTCCATATACAGAGAGCTAACTACATGGCAGGGTAGTGCAACATTTCCTTATACAGAGTTCAAATACAAGGCAGATGAGTCCAACTTGTCTATATACAGAGAGCTAGCTACATGGCAGGGTAGAGCAACATTTCCATATACAGAATTCTAGCTGCAAGACAGATGAGTCCAACTTGTCTATATACAGAGAGCTAGCTACATGTAAGAGTAGTGCAACATACCCATATACAGAGTTCTAGGATCATGGCAGATATGTCCACAGTGTCCATATATTGAGAGCTAGCTACATGGCAGAGTAGTCCAACATGCCCATATAAAGGCTACAAGCTACAAGGCAGATGAATCCACCTTGTCTATATACAGAGAGCTAGCTACATGGCAGAGTAGTGCAACATTTCCATATACAGAGTTCAAGCTACATGTCAGATGAGTCCAAAGTGTTCATATGCAGAGAGCTAGCTACATGGCAATGTATTAAAACATTTCCATGTATAGAGTTCTAGCTACAAGGCAGATGAATCCAATTTGCCTATATACAGAGAGCCAGCTTCATGGTAGAGTAGTGCATCATTTCCATTTACAGAGTTCAAGCTACATGGCAGATGAATCCAACTTGTCTATATACAGAGAGCTAGCTACATGGCAGAGTAGAGCAACATTTCCATATGCAGAGTTATAGCTACAAGGCAGATGTGTCCAACATGTCCATATACTGAGAGCTAGCTACATGGCAGACAAGTCCAATATGTTCATATCCAGAGAGCTACCTACTTGGCAGATCAGTCAAACCTAACCAAATATTTCCATATCCAGAGAACTAGCTACATGGCAGAAGAGTCCAAATGTCCATATATAGAGAACTGACTACATGGCAGGGTAATGCACGATTTCCATATACAAACTTCTAGCTACAAGGCAGATGAGTCCAATTTGTCTATATACAGAGAGCTAGCTACATGGCAGCGTAGTGCAACATGTCCATATACAGAGTTATAGCTACATAGCAGATGAGTCCAACATGTCCATCTACTGAAAGCTAGCTACATGACAGACAAGTCCAATACATTCATATACAGAGAGCTAGCTGCATGGCATGGTAGTGCAAAATTTCCATACACAGAGTTCTAGCTACATGCCAGATGTGTCCAATGTGACCATATACTGAGAGATAGCTACATGGCAGAGTAGTTCAACATGTCCGTATACAGGGTACTTGATACATGGCAGATGAGTCCAACATGTCCATATAAAGGTTAATAGCTAAATGGCACATTAGTCCAACATGTCCATAAACTGAGAGCTAGTTACATGGCAGATCAGTACAACATGTCCTTATACAGAGTTAAAGCTGCATGGCTGATGTGTCCAATGTGTCCATATACTGAGAGCTAGCTACATGACTGAGTAGGGCATAATTTCCATAAACAGAGTTCAAGCAGCTTGACAGATTAGTCCAAAGTTTTCATATACTGTCAACTAAGTACATGGCTGATCATTCCAACATATCTATATACAGAGAGCTAGCTACATGGCAGACAAGTCAAAATGTCCATATACAGAGAGCTAGCTAAATGGCAGGGTAGTGCAACATTTCCATATACAGAGTTGTAGCTACAAGGCAGATGCGTCCAACTTGTCTATATGCAGAGAGCTAGCTACATGGCAGGGTAGTGAAACATTTCCATATACAGAGTTCTAGATACATGGCAGATATGTCCAACATGCCAATATACTGAGAGCTATCTACTTGGTAGACAAGTCGAGTATGTTCATATATAGAGACCTACCTACTTAGCAGATCAGTCCAACTTATCCATGTACACAGAGCTAGGTACATGGCAGACCAGTGCAACATTTCCATATACCGAGTTCTAGCTACATGGCAGATGTGTTCAACATGTTCATATTCTGAGAGATAGATACATTGCAGATAAGTCCAATATGTTCATATTCAGAGAGCTAGCTACATGGCAGCGTAGTGCAACATTTCCATATACAGAGTTAAAGTTACATGGCAGATATGTCCAACATGTCCATATTCTGAGAGCTACCTATATGGCAGATCAGTCCAAAATATCAATGAACAGAGAGCTAGCTACATGTAAGACGAGTCCAAAATGTCCATATGCAGAGAGCTAGCTACATAGCAGAGTAGTGCATAATTTCTATATTCAGAGTTCAAGCTACTTGGCAGATTAGTCCAAAGTGTTCATATACTGACAACTACCTACATGCCTGAGCAGTCCAACATATCTATGTACAAAGAGCTAGCTACATGGCAGAGGAGTCCAAAATGTCCATATACAGAGAGCTACCTAAATGGCAGGGTAGTGGAACATTTTCATATACAGAGTTCTAGCTACAAGTCAGATGAGTCCAACTTGTTTATATACAGAAAGCTAGCTACATGGCCGGGTAGTGCAACATTTCCATATATAGAGTACTAGATACATGGCAGATGAGACCCACATGTCCATATATGGAGAGTTAGCTACATGGCCGATGAGTCCAACATGTGTATATTTAGAGGGCTAGCTACAAGGCAGATGAGTTTAACATGTCTATATACAGAGAGCTAACTACATGGCAGGGTAGTGCAACATTTCCATATATAGACTCCTAGCTACAAGACAGATGAGTCCAACTTGTCTATATACAGAGAGCTAGCTACAATGCAGAGTAGTGCATCATTTTCATATAAAGAGTTCAAGCTACTTGGCAGATGAGTTGAAAGTGTTCATTTACTGAGAGCTAGCTACATAGCTGAATAGTCCATCATGTCCATATATATGTTTCTAGGTACATGACAAATGATTTCAACATATCCATAAACTGAGATCCAGCTACATGGAGATCAGTCCAACATGTCCATACACTGGGTACTAGCTACATAGCAGATGTGTCCAACTTGTCCATATACTGAGAGCTAGCTACATGGCAGACAACTCCAGTATGTTCATATACAGAGATCTAGCTACATGGCAGATCAGTCCAACATATCCATGTACAGAGAGGTAGCTACATGGCAGACGAGTCCAAAATGTTCATATACAGAGAGCTAGCTAAATGGCAGAGTAGTTCAACATGTCCATATACAGGGTACTAGCTTCATGGCTGATGAGTCCAACATGACAATATACTGAGAGCT
>NW_006408625.1:10495563-10500210 GCF_000296735.1 Chrysochloris asiatica
TAGTGCAACATTTCCATATACAGAGTTCAAGCTACATGGCAGATGTGTCCAATGTGTCCATATATTGAGAGTTATCTACATGGCAGATCAGTCCAAAATATCCATGAACAGAGAGCTAGCTACATGTAAGACTTGTCCAAAATGTCTATATACAGAGAGCTAACTACATGGAAGAGTAGTGCATCCTTTTCCTATAAAGACTTCCAGCTACTTGGCAGATGAGTTCAAAGTGTTCATATACTGAGAGCTAGTTACATGGATGAGTAGTCTATCATGTCCATATATACAGTACTAGCTACAAGGCAGATGTGTCCATCATGTTCATATACTGAGAGCTACATACATGGCATATCAGTCTAAAATATCCATGCCCAGAGAGCTAGCTACATGGAAGACTAGTCCAACATTTCCATATACAAACTTCTAGCTACATGGTAGGTTGGTGAAACATTCCCATATACAGATATCTAGCTACATTGCAGATGTGTCCCACGTGTCCAAATACTTGAGAGCTAGCTACATGGCAGAATAGGCCAACATGTCCTTATTACTAGGTACATGGCAGGTGAGTCCAATATGTCCATAAACTGAGATCTAGCTACATGGCAGATCATTCCAACATGTCAATATACTTGATACTAGCTACATATCAGATGTGTCCAACGTGTCATATAATGAGAGCTATCTACGTGGCAGACAAGTCCAAGATGTTCATATACAGAGAGCTAGCTACATGGCAGATCATTCCAAAATATCCATGCACAGAGAGCTAACTACATGTAAGACGGGTCCAAAATGTCCATATACATAGAGCTAGCTACATGGCAGAGTAGTGCATCATTTCTATACATAGAGTTCAAGCTACATGACAGAAGAGTCCAAAGTGTTCATATACTGAGAGCTAGGTACATGGCTGAGTAGTCCATCATGTCCAAATAAAAAGTACTAGCTTCATGACAGATGAGTCCATCATGTCCATATACTGAGAGTTACCTACATGGCATATCAATTCAAAATATTTATGCACAGACATCTAGCTACCTTGCAGATGAGTCCAAAATGTCCATATACAGAGAGTTAGCTACATGGCAGAGTAGTGCAACATTTCATATACAGAGTTCTAGCTACAAGGCAGATGAATCCAACTTGTGTATATACAGAGAGCTAGCGACATGGCAGACAAGTCCAATATGTTCATATACAGAGAGCTACGTACTTGGCAGATCAGTCAAACATATCCATGTATAGAGAGCTAACTACATCGCAAACGAGTCCAAAATGTCCATATACAGAGAGCTAGCTACATGGCAGGGTAGTGCAACATTTCAATATACAGAGTTCTAGCTTCAAGGCAGATTTGTCCAACTTGTCTATATACAGAAAACTAGCTACATGAAAGAGTAGTGCATCATTTTCATATACAGAGTTCTATCTACTTGGCAGATGTGTCCAACGTGTCCATACAATGAGAGCTATCTACATGGCAGATGAGTTTAACATGACCATATACTGAGAGCTATCTAAATGGAAGACAAGTCCAATATGTTCATATGCAGAGAGCTAGGTACATGGCAGGGTAATGCAACATTTCCATATACAGAGTTCTAGCTACATGGCAGATGTGTCCAACGTGTCCATATACTGAGTGCTACCTACATGGTAGATCAATCCAAAATATCCATGCCCAGAGAGCTAGGGACATGTCAGACGAGTCCAAAAAGTTCATATACAGAGATCTAGCTACATGACAGAGTAGTGCATCATTTTCATATACCGAGTACTAGCTACATGGCAAATGTGTCCAACGTGTTTATACAATGAGAGTTAGCTACATGGCAGATGAGTCCAACATGACCATATACTGAGAGCTATCTAAATGGAAGACAAGTCCAATATGTTCATATGCAGAGAGCTAGGTACATGACAGGGTAGTGCAACATGTTCATATACAGGGTATTTGCTACATGGCTGAGTAGTCCAAAATGTCCATAGAAAGGGTACAAGCAACATGACAGATGAGTCCAACATGTTCTTACATTGAGAGCTAGCTAGATGGCAGACTAGTCCTATAAGTTCATATTCAGAGAGCTAACTACTTGGTATATCAGTCCAACATATCCATGTGCAGAGAGCTAGCTACATGACAGACGAGTCCAAAATGTCCATATACAGAGGGCTAGCTACATGGAAGGGTAGTGTAACATTTCCATATACAGTGTTCTAGCTACAAGGCAAATGAGTCCAACTTATCAGTATACTTATACAGAGAGCAAGCTACATGGCCGAGTAGTGCAACATTTCCATATTCAGAGTTCTAGCTACATGGCAGATGTGTCCAACGTGTTCATATAATGAGAGCTAGCTACATGGCAGAGTAGTCCAACATGTCCATACACAGGGTACCCGCTACATGGCAGATGAGTCCAACATGTCCATATACTGAGAGCTAGCTACATGGCAGACGAGTCAAAATGCCCATATACAGAGAGCTAGCTTCATGGCAGAGTACTGCAACATTTCCATATACACATATACAGAGTTCAAACTTCATGGCAGATGAGTCCAAAATGTTTAAATTATGAGAGATAGCTAAATGACAGGGTAGTTAAACATTTCCATATACAGAACTCAAGCTACATTGCAGAAGATTCCAAAGAGCTCATATACTGAGAGCTAGCTACATGTCAAAGGAGTCCAACATGTCCATATAAAGAATACTTTCTACCTGGCTAAAGAGTCCAACATGTCCAAATACTGAGACCTAGCTACATGGCAGACAAGTCCAATATGTTCATATACAGAGAGCTACCTACTTGTCAGATCAGTCCAACATATCCACGTTCACAGAGCTAGCTGCATGGCAGACGAGTCAAAGATGTCCATATACATAGAGCTAGCTACTTGGCATGATAGTGCAACATTTCCATATACAGAGTTCTAGATAAAAGGCAGATGACTCCAACTTGTCTATATACAGAGAGCTATCTGCATGACAGAGTAGAACATCATTTTCATATACAGAGTTCTTGTAGCTAGAAGTCTGTATATGGAAATGTTACACTACCTTGCATATAGCTAGCTCTCTGTATATGGAAATTTTGGACACGTCTGCCATGTAGCTAGCTCTAGGTGCATGGATATTTTGGAAAGATCTGCAATGTAGTTAGCTCTCAGTATATGGACATGTTGCACACATCTGCCATATAGCTCGTAGTGTTTATATTCTCATGATGGACTACTCAGCCATGTAGCTAGTTCTCAATATATGAAGCCTTTGGACTCATCTGCCAAGTAGCTTGAACTCTGTATATAGAAATGATGCACTACCCTGCCATGTAGATAGCTCTCTGTACATGGATATGTTGGACTGATCTGCCAAGTAGGTAGCTCTCTGTATATGAACATATTGGACTTTTCTGCCATGTAGCTAGCTCTCAGTATATGGACATGTTAGGAATCATCTACCATGTAGCTAGTACTCTGTATATGTACAGGTTGGACTGATCTGCCATGTAGGTAACTCTCAGTATATGGACACGTTGGACACATCTGCCATGTAGCTAGAACTCTATATATGGAAATGTTGCATTACTCTGCCATGTAGCCAGCTCGCTGTATATACAAATGTTGGACTCATCTGCCTTGTAGCTAGCACTCTAAATATACACATGTTGGACTCATCTGCCATGTAGCTATCTCTCGGTATGCTTACATGTTGGTCTCATCTGCCATGTAGGTAGTACTCTGTATATGGACATGTTGGAGTACTCTGCAATGTAGCTAGCTCTCAGTTTATGAACACGTTGGACTCATCTCTCATGTAGCTATAACTTTGTATATGGAAATGTTGCATTACCCTGCCATGTAGCTAGCACTCTGAATATAGAGAAGTTGGACACATCTGTCTTGTAGCTAGGACACGGTATATGGATATGTTGCAATACCCTACCATGTAGATAGCCCCCTGTATATGAACATATTGGACTTGTCTGCCATATAGCTAGCTCTAAGTATATGGACATGTTGGACTCATCTGCCATGTAGCTAGTATCCTGTATATGGACATGTTGGACTACCCGGACATGTAGGTAGCTCTCAGTATATGGACACGTTGGACAAATATGCCATGTAGCTAGACCACTTTATATGGAAATGTTGCACTACTCTGCCATGAGGCTAGCTCTCTGTATATGAACATATTGAACTTATCTGCCATGTAACTAGCTCTAAGTATATGGACATGTTGGAGTCATCTGCCATGTAGCTAGCTCTCAATATGTGTACAAGTTGGACTCATCTGCCTTGTAGCTAGTAAACTGTATATGGACATGTTGGACTACTCTGCCAAGTAGCTAGCTCTATGCATATGGACATGTTGGACTCGTCTTCCATGTAGCTAGCTCTCTGTACATGAATATGTTGGACTGATCTACCAACGAGGTAGCTCTGTGTATATGAACATATTGGACTTGTCTACCATGTAACTAGCTCTCAGTATATGGTCATGTTGGAGTCATCTGCCATGTAGCTAGTACCCTATATATATAATGTTGAATTACTCTGCCATGTAGCTAGCTCTCAGTATATGGACACGTTGGACACATCTGCCATGTAGCTAGAACTCTGTATATGGAAATGTTGCACTAC
>NW_006408625.1:10500465-10503564 GCF_000296735.1 Chrysochloris asiatica
CTAGCTCTCAGTATATGGACATGTTGGACTCATCTGCCATGTAGCTAGAACTCTGTATATGGAAATGTTGCACTACACTGCCATGTAGCTAGCACTCTGTATATGGACATTTTGGAATCATTTGCCAGGTAGCTACATCTCTGTGCATGGATATTTGGAACTGATATGAAATGTAGGTAGCTCTCAGTATATGGATATGATGAACACACCTACCATGCAGCTAGTACTGTTTATTTGGACATGATGGATTACTCAGCTATGTAGCTAGCTCTCAGTATATGGACACTTTGGACTCATCTGCCACGTAGCTTGAACTCTATATATGGAAATGATGCACTACTCTGCCATGTAGCTAGCTCTCTGTATATGGATATTTTGGACGCATCTTACATGTAGCTTGCTCTCTGTGCATGGATAGTTTGGACTGATCTGCCATGTAGGTAGCTCACAGTATATGGACACGCTGGTTACATCCACCATATAGTTATTACACTGAATATGGAAATGTTGGACTACTCTGCCATGTAGCTAGCTCTCAATATATGGACTCATTGGACAAATCTGCCATGTATCTAGAACTCTGTATATGGAAATGTAGCATTACCATGCCATGTATATAGCTCTCTGTGTATGGACATTTAAAAATTATCTGCTATGTAGCTACACCTCTCAACATGGATATGTTGGACTGTTCTGCCAAGTAGGTTGTTCTCTGTATATGAAAATTTTGAAATTGTCTGCCATGTGGGTGACTCTCAATATATGGACAAGTTGGACACATGTACCACGTAGTTAGTACCCTGAATATGGACATGTTGGACTACTCTGCCATGTATCTAGCTCTCAATATAAGGAAAACATGGACACATCTGCCATGTAGCTAGAACTTTGTATATGGAAATGTTGCTCTACTCTGCCATGTAGCTTACTCTCTATATAACGACAAGTCGGACTCATCTGCCTTGTAGCTAGAACTCTGTATATGGAAATGTTGTACTACCCTGCCAAGAGACTAGCTCACTGTATATGAACATTCTGGACTCAGCTGCCATGTAATTAGCTCTCTGTACATGGATATGTTGGACTGATAAGACAATTATGTCATTCTCTATATGAACATATTGGACTTGTCTAACCTGTAGGTGGCTCTCAGTATATGGATACGTTGGAAACATCTGCCATGTAGCTAATACCCTGAATATGAACATGTTGGATGACTCTGCCATGTAGCTAGCTCTCAGTAAATGGACATGTTGGACACATCTGCCATGTAGCTAGAACTCTGTATATGGAAATGTTGCACTACCCTGCCATGAGGCTAGCTCTATGTCTATGGACATTTTGGATTTGTCAGCCATGTAGAAAGCTCTCTGTACATGGATATGATGGACTTATCTGACAAGTATGTAGCTCTCTGTATATGAACATATTGGATTTGTCTTCCATGTAGGTAGCTCTCAGTATATGTACACTTTTGAAACATCTGCCATATAGCTAGAACTCTGAATATGGAAATGTTGCACTACTCGGCCATGTAGCTTGCTCTTTGTATACAGACAAGTTGGACACATCTGCCTTGTAGCTAGAACACTGTACATGTATATGTTGGACGGATCTGTCAAGTAGGTAGCTCTCTGTATAAGAACATATTGGACTTGTCTGCCTAGTAGTAGGTGGCTCTCATTATATGGACACGTTGGACACATCTGCCATGTAGCTACTACCCTGAATATGGACATGTTGGACTACTCTGCCATGTAAATAGCTCTCAGTAAATAGACACGTTGGACACATCTGCCATGTAGCTAGAATTCTGTATATGGAAATGTTGCACAACCCTGCCAAGAGACTAGCTCACTGTATATGAACATTCTGGATTCAGCTGCCATGTAACTAGCTCTCTGTACATGGATATGTTGGACTGATAAGACAATTATGTCGTTCTCTATATGAACATATTGGACTTGTCTGACCTGTAGGTGGCTCTCAGTATATGGATATGTTGTAAACATCTGCCATGTAGCTAGTACCCTGAATATGAACATGTTGGACAACTCTGCCATGTAGCTAGCTCTCAGTAAATGGACACGTTGGACACATCTGCCATTTAGCTAGAACTCTGTATATGGAAATGTTGCCCTGCCGTGCCATGTGGCTAGCTCTCTGCATATGGACATTTTGGACTTGTCTTCCATGTAGCTAGCTGTCTGTACATGGCTATGTTGGACTGATCTGCCATTAGGTAGCTCTCTCTATATGAACAAACTGGACTTGCCTGTGCCATAGGTGGCTCTCAGTATATGGACACGCTGGTCACATCTACCATATAGCTACTATCCTAAATATGGACATGTTGGACTACTCTGCCATGTAGCTAGCTCTCAATATACGGACGCATTGGACACATCTGCCATGTAGCTAGAACTCTGTTTATGGAAATGTTTCACTACCCTGCCATGTAGCTACCTCTCTGTATATGGACATTTTAGAATCATCTGCCATGAAACTACATCTCTGAACATGGATATGTTGGACTGTTCTGCCAAGTAGGTAGCTCTCTGTGTATGAAAATATTGAACTTGCCTGCCATGTGGGTGACTCTCAATATATGGACAAGTTGGACACATGTGCCATGTAGTTAGTACCCTGAATATGGACATGTTGGACTAATCTGCCATGTAGCTACCTCTCTGTATATAGACAAGTTGGACTCATCTGTCTTGTAGCTAGAACTCTGTATGTGGAAATGTTGCACTACCCTGCCATGTGCCTAGCTCTATGTCTATGGACATTTTGGACTTGTCTGCCATGTAGCTAACTTTCTGTATATGGATATGTAACACGGATCTGCCTAATAGGTAGCTCTCTTTATATGAACAGGTTGGACTTGTCTGCACTGTAGGTGACACTCATTATATGGACACGTTTGACACATCTGCCACACAGCTACTACCCTTAATAGGGACATGTTGGACTACTCTGTCATGTAGCTAGCTCTCAATATACGGACGCATTGGACACATCTGCTATGTAGCTAGAACTCTGTATATGGAAATGTTGCACTACACTGCCATGTGGCTACCTCCCTTTATATGCACA
>NW_006408625.1:10503664-10511875 GCF_000296735.1 Chrysochloris asiatica
CTCTCTGTATATAGACAAGTTGGACTCATCTGTCTTGTAGCTAGAACTCTGTATATGGAAATGTTGCACTACCCTGCCATGTGCCTAGCTCTATGTCTATGGACATTTTGGACTCGTCTGCCATGTAGCTAGCTTTCTGTACATGGATATGTTACATGGATCTGCCTAATAGGTAGCTCTCTGTATAGGAACAGAATGGACTTGTCTGCACTGTAGGTGAAACTCATTATATGCACACGTTGGACACATCTGCCATGTAGCTACTACCCTTAATATGGACATTTTGGACTACTCTGCCATGCAGCTAGCTCTCAGTATATGGACACGATGGACACATCTGCCATGTAGCTAGAACTCTGTATATGGAAATGTTGGACTACCCTGCTATGTAGCTAGCTCTCTGTATATGGGCATTTCAGAATCGTCTGCCATGTAGCTACATCTCTGTACATGGATATGTTGGACTGTTCTGCCAAGTAGATAGCTCTCTGTTTATGAAAATATTGAACTTGTCTGCCATGATTTTGACTCTCAATATATGGAAAAGTTGGACACATGTGCCATGTAGCTAGTACCCTGAATATGGATATGTTGGACTATTCTGCCATGTAGCTAGCTCTCTGTATATAGACAAGTTGGACTCATCTGTCTTGTAGCTAGACCTGTGTATATGGAAATGATGCACTACCCTGCCATGTGGCTAGCTCTATGTCTATGGACCTTTTTGGACTTGTCTGCCATGTAGCTAGCTTTCTGTACATGGATATGTTACACGGATCTGCCTAATAGGTAGCTCTCTCTATATGAACAGGTTGGATTTGTCTGCACTGTAGGTGACACTCATTATATGGACACGTTGGACACATCTGCCATGTAGCTACTACCCTTAATATGGACATGTTGGACTACTCTGCCATGTAGCTAGCTCTCTGTGTATGGACATTTCAGAATCGTCTGCCATGTAGCTACATCTCTGTACATGGATATGTTGGACTGTTCTGCCAAGTAGATAACCCTCTGTATATGAAAATCTTGAACTTGTCTGCCATGTTTTTGACTCTCAATATATGGAAAAGTTGGACACATCTGCCATGTACACTGACTATGGACATGTTGGACTACTCTGCCATGTAGCTAGCTCTCTGTATATAGACAAGTTGGACTCATCTGTCTTTAACTAGAACTCTGTATATAGAAATGTTGCACTACCCTGCCATGTGGCTAGCTCTATGTCTATGGACATTTTGGACTTGTCTGCCATGTAGCTCTCTTTCTGTACATGGATATGTTACATGAATCTGCCTAATAGGTACCTCTCTGTATATGAACAGGTTGGACTTGTCTGCATTGTAGGTGACACTCATTATATGGACACGAATGACACATCTGCCATGTAGCTACTACCCTTAATATGGACATTTTGGACTACTCTGCCATGTAGCTAGCTCTCAATATATGGAAAACATGGACACATCTGCCATGTAGCTAGAACTTTGTATGTGGAAATGTTGCCCTACTCTGCCAAGTAGCTTACTCTCTGTATAAAGACAAGTCGAACTCATCTGCCTTGTAGTTAGAACTCTGTATATGGAAATGATGCACTACCCTCCATGTGACTAGCTCTCTGTATTTGGACATTTTGGACTCGTTAGCCATGTAGCAAGCTCTCTGTACATGGATATGATGGACTGATCTGACATGTATGTAGCTCTCTGTATATGTACATATTGGATTTGTCTTCCATGTAGGTAGCTCTCAGTATATGAACACCCTTGAAACATCTGCCATGTAGCTAGAACTCTGATTATGGAAATGTTGCACTACTTGGCCATATTGCTTGCTCTCTGTATACAGACAAGTTGGACTCATCTGCCTTGTAGCTAGAACACTTTACATGTATATGTTGGACGGATCTGTCAAGAAGGTAGCTTTCTGTATAAGAACATATTGGACTTGTTTGCCTAGTAGGTGGCTCTCATTATATGGACACGTTGGACACATCTGCCATGTAGCTACTACCCTGAACATGGACATGTTGGACTACTCTGCCATGTTGATAGCTCTCAGTAAATGGACACGTTGGACACATCTGCAATGTAGCTAGAATTCTATATATGGAAATGTTGCACTACTCTGCCATATAGCTAGCTCACTGTATATACACAAGTTGGACTCATGTGCTTTGTAGCTAGAACTCTGTATATGGAAATGTTGCACAACCCTGCCAAGAGACTAGCTCACTTTATATGAACATTCTGGACTCAGCTGCCATGTAACTAGCTCTCTGTACATGGATATGTTGGACTGATAAGACAATTATGTCATTCTCTATATAAACATATTGGACTTGTCTGACCTGTAGGTGGCTCTCAGTATATGGAAACGTTGGAAACATCTGTCATGTAGCTAGTACCCTGAATATGAACATGTTAGACAACTCTGCATGTAGCTAGCTCTCAGTAAATGGACACGTTGGGCACATCTGCCATGTAGCTAGATCTCTGTATAAGGAAATGTTGCACTACCCTGCCATGTGGCTATCTCTCCGTATATGGACATTTTGGAATCGTCTTTCATGAATCTATATCTCTGAACATGGATATGTTGGACTGATCTGCCATTAGGTAGCTCTCTGTATATGAACACATTAGACTTGTCTGCGCCATAGGTGGCTCTCAGTATATGGACACGCTGGTCACATCTACCATATAGCTACTACCCTGAATATGGAAATGATGGATTACTCTGCCATGTAGCTAGCTCTCAATATATGGACCCATTGGACACATCTGCCATGTAGCTAGAACTCTATATATGGAAATGTTGCACTACCCCACCATGTAGCTAGCTCTCTGTATATGGACATTTTAGAATCGTCTGCCATGAAGCTACATCTCTGAACATGGATAAGTTGGATTGTTCTGCCAAGTAGGTAGCTCTCTGTATATCAAAATATTGAACTTGTCTGCCATGTTTTTGACTCTCAATATATGGACAAGTTGGACACATGTGCCATGTAGTTAGTACCCTGAATATGGACATGTTGGACTAATCTGCCATGTAGCTACCTCTCTGTATATAGACAAGTTGGACTCATCTGTCTTGTAGCTAGAACTCTGTATGTGGAAATTTTGCACTACCCTGCCATGTGGCTAGCTCTATGTCTATGCACCTTTTGGACTCGTCTACCATATAGCTAGCTTTCTGTACATGGATATGTTACACGGATCTGCCTAATAGATAGCTCTCTGTATATGAACAGAATGGACTTGTCTGCACTGTAGGTGACACTCATTATATGGACATGTTGGACACATCTGCCATGTAGTTACTACCCTTAATATGGACATATTGGAATACTCTACCATGTAGCTAGCTCTCAGTATATGGGCACGATGGACACATCTGCCATGTAGCTAGAACTCTGTATATGGAAATGTTGGACTACCCTGCCATGTAGCTAGCTCTCTGTAAATGGACATTTCAGAATCGTCTGCCATGTAGCTACATCTCTGTACATTTGTATGTTGGACTGTTCTGCCAAGTAGATAGCTCTTTGTATATGAAAATATTAAACTTGTCTGCCCTGTGGTTGACTCTCAATATATGGAAAAGTTGGACACATCTGCCATATAGCTAGTACCCTGAATATGGCCATGTTGGACTACTCTGCCATGAAGCTAGCTCTCAATATATGGACACATTGGACACATCTGCCATGTAGATAGAACTCTGTATATGGAAATGTTGCACTACCCTGCCATGTGGCTAGCTCTCTGTATATAGACATGTTGGACTCTTCTGTCTTGTAGCTAGAAATCTGTATATGGAAATGTTGCACTACCCTGCCATGTGGCTACCTCCCTATATATGTACATTTTGGACTCGTCTGCTATGTAGCTAGCTCTCTGTACATGGATATGTTGGATTGATCTGCCAAGTAGGTAGCTCTCTGTATGTGAACATATTGAAGTTTTCTGCCATGTAGGTGGCTTTCAGTATATGGACAAGTTTGACACATCTGCCATGTAACTAGTACCCTGAATATGGACATGGTGGACTACTCTGCCATGTATCTAGCTCTCAATATATGGAAAACATGGACACATCTGCCATGTAGCTAGAACTTTGTATTTGGAAATGTTGCCCTACTCTGACATGTAGCTTACTCTCTGTATAAAGACAAGTTGGACTCATCTGCCTTGTAGCTAGAACTCTGTATATGGAAATGTTGCACTACCCTCCATGTGGCTATCTCTCTGTATATGGACATTTTGGACTCATCAGCCATGTAGCAAGCTCTCTGTACATGGATATGATGGACTGATCTGACAAGTATGTAGCTCTCTGTATATAAACATATTGGATTTGTCTTCCATGTAGGAAGCTCTCAGTATATGAACACCGTTGACACATCTGCCATGTAGCTAGAACTCTGAATATGGAAACGTTGCATTACTCGCACATGTTGCTTGCTCTCTGTATACAGACAAGTTGGACTCATTTGCCTTGTAGCTAGAACTCTGTATATGGAAATGTTTCTCTAACCTGCCATATAGCTAGTTCTCTGTTAAGGACATTTTGGACTCATCTGCCATGTAGCTAGCTCTCTGCACATGGATATGTTGGACTGATATGCCAAGTAAGTAGCTCTCTGTATGTGAACATATAGGACTTGTCTGTCATGTAGCTAGCTCTCAGTGTATGGACATGTTTGACGAATCTGTCATGTAGCTTGTACCCTGTATATGGACATGTTGGACTACTCTGCCATGTAGCTAGCTCTCACTATATGGCCACGTTGGCCACATATGCCATGTAGCTAGATCTCTGTATATGGAAATGTTGAACTATTCTGCCATGTAGCTAACTCTCTGTATATAGACAAGTTGTACTCATCTGCCTTGTAGTTAGAACTCTGTTTGTGGAAATGTTGCACTACCCTGCCATGTGGCTAGCTCTCTGTATATGGACATTTTGGACTTCTCTGCCATGTAGCTAGCTCTCTATATGTGGCTATGTTCTACTGATCTGACAAGTATGTAGCTCTCTGTATATGAACATAATGGACTTGTCTGATCTATAGGTGGCTCTCTGTACATGGTCACGTTGGACACATATACCATGTAGCTACTACCCTGAATATGCACCTGTTGGACTATGCCATGTAGATTGCTCTCAGTATATGGACACTTTGGACACATCTTCCATGTAGGTAGAACTCTGTATATGGAAATGTTGCACTTCTCTGCCATGTAGCTAGCTCTCTGTACATGGATATGGAGGAATGATCTGCCAAGTATGTTGGTCTCTGTATATTAACATATTGGACTTGTCTGCCCTCTAGGTGGCTCTCTGTACATGGACACGTTGGACACATCTGCCATGTAGCTACTACCCTGAATGTAGACATGTTGGACTACTCTACCATGTAGATAGCTTTCAGTATATGGACACTTTGGACACATCTGCCATGTATCTAGAACTCTGTATATGGAAATGTTGCACTACTTTGCCGTGTAGCTAACTCTCTGTATATAGACAAGTTGGATTCATCTGCCTCGTAGCTAGAACTCTGTTTATGGAAATGTTACACTACCCTGCCATGTAGCTAACTTACTGTATATGGACATTTTGGACTCGTCTGCCATGTAGCTAGCTCTCTGTATGTGGATATGTTGCAATGATCTGCCAAGTAAGTACCTCTCTGTATATGAACATATTGGACTTGTCTGCCCTGTAGGTGGCTCTCAGTGTATGGATTCGTTGGACACATCAGCCATGTAGCTACTACAGTGAATATGGAAATATTGCATTACTCTGTCATGTAGCTAGCTCTCAGTATATGGATAAGTTGGATATGTCTGCATTGTAGCTAGTACTCTGTATATGGAAAATTTGCACTACTCTGCCATGTATCTAGCTCTCTGTATATAGACACGTTGTACTCATCTGCCTTGTAGCTAGAACACTGTATATGGAAATATTGCACTACCCTGCCATGTGGCTAACTCTCTGTATATGGACATTTTGGACTCTTCTGCCATGTACCTAGCTCTCTGTACATGGATATGGTGCAATGATCTGCCAAGTAGGTTGGTCCTGTATATTAACATATTGGACTTGTCTTCCCTCTAGGTGGCTCTCAGTATATGGACACGTTGGTCACATCTATCATGTAGCTACTACCCTGAATGTGGACACGTTGGACTACTCTTCCATGTAGATAGCTCTCAGTATATGGGCACTTTGAACACATCTGCCCTGTATCTAGAACTCTGTAAATGGAAATATTGCATTACTCTGCCATGTAGCTAACTCTCTGTATATAGACAAGTTGGACTCATCTGCCTTGTAGCTAGAACTCAGTATATGGAAATGTTACACTACTCTGCCATGTAGCTAACTCTCTTTATATAGACAAGGTGGACTCTTCTGCCTTTTAGCTAGAACTCTGTTTATGGAAATGTTACACTACCCTGTGATGTAGCTAGCTTACTGTATATGGGCATTTTGGACTCATCAGCCATGTAACTAGCTCTCTGTACATGGATATGATGGACTGGTCTGACAAGTGTGTAGCTCTCTGTATATGGACATATTGGATTTGTCTTCCAAGTAGATAGCTCTCAGTATATGAACACCGTTGACAAATCTGTCATGTAGCTAGAACTCAGTATATGGAAATGTTGCACTACCCTGCCATGTGGCTAGCTCTCTGTATGTGGACATTTTGGAATCGTCTGTCATGTAACTAGCTATCTGTACATGGGTATGTTGGACTGATCTGCCAAGTAGGTAGCTCTCTGTATATGAACATAGTGTACTTGTCTGACCTGTAGTTGTGTCTCAGTATATGTTCACTTTGGACACATCTGCCATGTAGCTACTACACTGAATATGGACATGTTGGACTACTCTGCCATGTAGCTAGCTCTCAGTATATGGACATGGTGGACACATCTGCCATGTAGCTACTAAACTGAATCTAGGCATATTGGACTACTCTGCCATGTATCTAGCTCTCAGTATATGGACATGTTGGAAAGATCTGCGATGAAGCTAGAACTCTGTACATGGAAATTGTGTGGGTCTGAGACCAGCTCCGACCAGTGAGTTACTCAAAGGAGATGCGATGATTAAAATCAGGCAAGGGCCACAAGGTTGACGACTAGTGACAATGTTTATTGTAGTAACTTGGTTGATATATGACTTTGAGCATTAGGTCATTGTTATTCTACCTAATTACAATGTTTTCTACAGTAACAAGGGTATGATTACCAACTAGGATACCAACCAGGATATGATTACATAAGTATAAGTATTGTTATATCAACAATTAATCACGCAATTTTGCCACAATTTAAGTTCCCTGTTCCCAGAGACAGTTTATTAGTAATCAAAGAAAACCTATCCCAATTATAGTCACGAGTTGGCATTTACGAAATATGCTTGATAGCCTCCCACATCTCCCCCTTATTTATTTATTTTAAAGGACGTTGCCTGTCTTAGGTGGTCAGTGCGAATCCTCAGTCTTACCCATCATGGAAACTTATTGCAGCATAAGGCAATGGCTCTGACTGAGGTTGACTGGGGTTCCACCAATCTTTACGCATCTTTGGCTACATGTCCTGCATGTTTCAATGGAGTGTCTTTAACTGAAGAGCATACAGACAACTCCACAGTGCTTTATGCTGGTTAATTGCTTTTCGAGGAAGGCAGAGGAGGAGGAAGCAAACAAAGATGACAAATATGCCAATAGCTAGAATGGGACCCCACGATTGAGAGAGGGAGGTTATAGTAGGGAACAAAGTTTTATGGTTACATAGAAGTTGTTTAGCTAGTTCCACAGGTTTGCTGTCAAGGTGGGGGGCATAATGCATAGCAATTATTTGTGCATGTAACTCATTCCAATTTTGGCTGACATTTTCAGTGATCCATACTCCGTGCAGGTGAGCCTGTGCCATGGGCCAAGGAAAGGCCAAGGCATTGTACAAAAGTTTAGTCACACAAATGGAGCGATAATCAGCATGGCACGCAAGGTGTTGCCAAATCTTGACCTGCCCCAAAGTGTCCCCAAGTTAACAGTATCATATAGTCCATTCAGGCGATGTTCAATGGCAAGATCAATTTTTTCTTGCCGGTCCCAATTGTAAGTAACATTGTCCATCAGTTCGTTAACAGTAGCTACAGTCTGAATTTCTTGAGTAA
>NW_006408625.1:10512231-10520991 GCF_000296735.1 Chrysochloris asiatica
ATTAATCATTCTTTTCAAAGTAGTGGTCTAAATCAAACATATTAATCATTTCAATATAGAACATCAAGAATTTCAAAATCTTTCTTGTCCCCCTTTACATGGTTAGACAATATCTGATTTCTGTAACCAAACCTCATTGTTCTAAAAATGTCATGTTAACTTTAAAACATAATTCTAAATCTTAACTCAAATTTCTACCCTCACCTATTATTTTCTATAGATTCATTAATCACAACATGTATCTAGACATTATTTGCTATGGTAACTGACAACACAATTGTTTCTCATGATTGATTAAACAAGAAACACAAGATGCATCAAAAAGTTTTGTAGCCAAGAAGAAACAGAACAACTTTCTTTAACAACTTCTTTATACAAAACATATAGTTATATTCCTGCTTATGATCTAATACTATTTCTATAGCCCTCAATTGAAGTTTTGCTAAATTTTCTAAAGATCTTAATGAAAGTTTCCATGACTTAATGTAGTTTCCATGACTGAAACTACACAGAATGTTGAATATAATCTTAAACTTGAACTGGCAAAAACTTTAGCTGGTTTTTCCTAGTGGTGAAACATATTGTTAGTGTGCGAAGCATTCTTTAGGACTACGCCTGATTGAATATGGTGTGAATGTGCAAGTTTTAAATCTCTAATATATTTCCTACTAAGATTCTACTGAAAACCTCCACTACAAAATCAAGAAAATTAAAAACAAGCTGATCAAAACAAATATTAATAGAAAGAGACAGAGACAGCAGAGTTCCCACATGAAATCCATCTTAGGGCCTTGTGTTACTAAAGGGGGGACCCATTGTGGCCCTGCTTGATTTAGGGTCCTTCATGTTCAGAGTCCCTTGCATGGCCTCCGCCATCTCCTCCCTTTCTCTTTTTTAAATTAAGCGTACAAACTTTTTTTGGACAGCAGTAATGGTCAACTTTAGACATGAAAAAACTAATATAAGTATGATTGCAAAAATAGATTCATTAATGATTAGTGTTCAAAAGGAACTGGTTGAGACTGTATTCCTAATAGAATTGACTGAAGATGCAGCCACCTGTTCTAAGGTGGTGGAGTGAAAGTGTGGCTGACTAATAGATCTAATCTGTGAATGCAAAGCTTGCATATTGAATGAAATGTTTGAATTGTTCCAAATGCCTTTAAGTTGAGCCTGACTTTGAGGCCAGGTAATGTTTGTGCTATTGTAGGACAGAGGTGTTACATATATCCACTTGTAATTATGATGATATGCAATAGTCATCCTAATTTTAATATTTTCTATGTGTGTCTCTAAGTAGAAAACAGCTTCTTCTGAAATGTTAGAACCCAATATAGATATGAAGGCTACTGTTCCTAATATGAAAGTAGCTACAAATTGCTTGAGGCAACTTAACGAAGAGAATACAGTCTCTAAAGTATATAAAGCAGGATTAGTACACCAGGGTTTTGACAGATTTATAGGTAACATGACAAAAGGTGGATGTTTTACAATGATAAAAATATTAGGGGAAGATGAAGCATTAACACATAACTATGTTTACAGTGTATATCATATATAGAGCCAACATGGGTTATAGTTAAATTATTAGGGTGATTAGGGTACAAAATAGCAAACGGTGTAACAACAGAAGCTATAACCAAGTAGGATTTAGGGTAAATTTACCAAACTGCTTCAAAAATGTTCAAGGCAGTAAAAAGTTTGCATAGATCATTTTCAATTTTTACGGAAGAGGAAGGGGTAACAACAAAACGTGGCATAATCCAACTAAGCATAAACCAACTTCTAACTCTGACTGAGTTAGATTATAATTTGTATAATTAAAACTAGAATATGAAATAGACCAATTATGAATTAAACTGGTAGAGTAGATAACACCTTTTTTAGCAAAACTATAAGAAAATCATTTAGGGAATCCTGTATAAAGACTTCTGATTGACTTCTCAGCAGTTGAGAATTGTTTACAAAATTAGGAATATAAGCTTAATGAGTGAAGTTGTTAGCTGTTACTCCTGATACCTGACAAGCAAGAATTACACGCATAGCAACAAAAAGAGTTTCTGGAGTTGTCTCGGCTCCCTAAGAGTTAACAGTTTTCACAGCACGCTCTGTTAATCACTTCAATTGTTCCTAGGTTAAACAGCTTGCTTGATTTTGCAGAGACAGACGCTGGAGGGGAAAAATCAAAAGTCTAGCTTTTAGAGCCTGGAGGTGGTGCTGGTGGAGACACACTTTCAGATGGCTTCTCAGTGAATGCTTCCATGCCTTGGGGAGTGGGAAGTGGCTGTCTTTTTGCCATAGGGTCGAATTAGTCGATCTGGAATTCACATGGAGTGGTTTGTGTCCTATAAAAAGACTCTATCATTGCCCCTTGGTTAGTAAGTAACACACGTAGACTATAAGAATTAGGAAGCAGATAAAGGGAGGTTTGTTACCAGTGAATAAAAGGCAAAAAAACCAGCAATCAACTTCTGTCTTCTGTGCCAAAGTTTCCGCAGTTTGTTGCACATGAGAAATTTCTCTGATAAGACTATTAGCAAAAACTGCATCAACAGGTTCAGGGAGAGATTAATTGAGAAACTGCAAAGAGAAAGCTACGGAATGTTCATTAACAAATTGAAGCAAGGGGTTACTGGGAAGGTGGGATAGAGTTTGTCCTGAAAAAATTTCCAATGCAATTTGCCAATCTGCATTGTCCTGCAAAAAAGTGGTTATTTATTCTGGGGTAGAATGACTGGAGACTTTAGAGAAATCTTTTCTAAATAACTTTCAGCTTTTTCCCCTACTTTTCATTATTAAAGTTATTCAAGGAGATATTTCATGACAAGAAAGTCCCAATAACTCCGATGGAATTTGGCAGCTTTCTTTTTTACCTCAGTCTGATCTTTTAGGCTTAAGAAATCAGGAGAGTTACCTAAGATGCGACCAGCTTTAATAAGCAATCAAGAAAAAAAGTCCTGAAAAGGCTCATCCAGACCTTGATGCACTTTTGACAATTCAGTAGTTTGTTTGCCTGTATTGGGAATAGATTTCCAAGCTTTGAGCCCACACTGATTAATTTGGGCATAAGCAGGCATAGGATACATAATTTGCTTTTCAATTGTATTAAATTCTCTTTCACCCACTAACATGTTAAATGTGGCTCCTCCATTCTGCTGACTAAGATTAATGTCTGCTACACGTTGAGCCTCATCATAAAATCCAGATTTCCACAGGAGATAATCAACTCCAGTAAGACAAGCATGAGCGACATTTTTCCAATCTATAGGAGGCAAAGCCTCCTCACAGAGTAATTCTATCAGAGCCTGGGTGAAAGGAGCATTAAGTCCATATTGTGCACAAGCAATATTTAACTCCTTCAAACTTTTAAAAGGTATAGAGCTATGGGCACGAGTCTCCAGATCTCTCCATTCCTCATCTTGACCAACAGATGCACGTACAATAGGGTACATTTGAAATCCTGACAAATCATCACCCTGCTTTGCTCCATCAATCAATGCTGCTTGCACTGGAATATATTTTGGTGTAACAATTTTTACTGTAACAGGAGCAATCACTGGGGCTTCTGTTGGAACCACAGGAGCAGCCAAAGAAGCATCAGATTGAATAGTGGTGCAAGGGATCAGGTGCAAAGGAGTCGGTGTTACACTTTGAGACCTAGCATGTCTCTCTTTGGCCAAATCAGCAAGAGCAGTGCACCATTGTCTTTCCTCCTGCTTTATAGTCTCTTCATTCTGCTTTATAGCTTCGGTCAGTGCTTTCTTTTCTAACTTTAAATCTTTCAACTGACTTAGAACTTCTCTCATCACTGACCGCAAATCTTCTTCAGGTAACTTTCCAGGAATTGATGAAGAATTAGACCTGCACTCAAGTGTTTCCTCCCTTTCCAGCCTGCACCCAGGTGCCTTCTCCTTTCTCAGCGCTATTTTAGGGTGCAATACTTCCTTTTTTACTTTAACTGCATTTGTCTCTTTTACTTCATTGTTCTCCGGTGTGGGCTCCATGTCAGGGCACGGCTTTTTGTCTTCTTCTTTTTCTTTATTTATGCTGACTGGAAAAAGACTACTGGCTGGAGGATCTGGTCAGACTTCATCTTCACTATCCTCTTCCTTCCTATCTGTATGTATTACATTTCTAATCCTTACTTAATTCCTTATTTGTACTTACAGTTTTTACAGATTGCAAATCAGGGTAAGCAGGTGGATGTGAAGCAGTTGGTTCTGGGGAACTTCCTCCCAGATGATTACAACCAAAATCAAAAGTGTCTCTGACAAGCCGTCACAAACTAAACACATCTGCAGGCACCCGGGAGGGGCCATTCTTAGCATAATATACCTGCAATTGGAGAACTATCTGATTCCATAACTTAAAATCAACTACTCCATCCTCAGGCGACCAAGGACAAACAGTACAAACAAAATCAATAAATTTACAAAGTTGATTATAATTTACTTTTACACCTCGGCTGTGCAGCATTTCTCTCAGCATATTTATATACCATGCTTTTCCCGGTTTATTCCCCATGCTTACTTGATCAGATTGCCCTACTACTCTATATGTGTCCACGCATGTTCTTTTTCATCCTATTTCCTCAGGAGGGTCCTTAACGTTGTCTGTCGTATTCGAGCCTCCACATGGGGTCCAGATGTGGAGGTCTGAGACCAGGTCAGACCACTGCGTGAGTTACTCTAAGGAGAGGCGAGGATTAAAATCAGGCAAAGGCCATAAGGCTGATGACCAGTGACAAAGTTTATTGTAGTTATGTGGTTTATATACGACTTTTAGCATTAGGTCATTGTTATTCTACCTAGTTACAATGTTTTCTACAGTAACAAATATATGATTACCAACCAGGATACCAACCAGGATATGATTACATAAGTATAAGTATTGTTATAGCTACACTGAATCACGTGGTTATGGCACAATTTAAGTTCCATTTTCCCAGAGGCAGTTTATTATTAATCAAAGAAAACCTATACTAATTCTAGTCACAAGGTGGCATTAAAGTTATATGTTTGACAGCCTCCTACAGGAAATGTTGCACTACTCTGCCATGTAGCTAAATCTCTGTATATAGACAAGTTGGACTCATCTGCCATGCAGCTAGAAGTCTGTATATGGAAATGTTGCACTACCCTGCCATGTGGCTAGCTCTCTGTATATGGACATTTTGGAATCGTCTGCCATGTAGCAAGCTCTCTATACATGGATATGTTGTACTGATCTTCCAAGTAGATATCTCTCTGTATATGATCATGTTGGACTTATCAACCATGTGGGAGACTCTCAGTATATGGACAAGTTGGATACATCTGCCATGCAGCTTGAACTCTGTATATGGAAATGTTGCACTACCCTGCCATGATACTAGCTCTCTGTATATGGACATTTTGGATTCACCAGCCATGTAGCTAGCTCTCTGTACATGGATATGTTGCACTGATCTGTCAAGTAGGTAGCTCTCTGTATATGAACATATTGGACTTGTCTGCCCTCTACACGGCTCTCAGTATATGGACACGTTGGACACATCTGCCATGTAGCTACTACCCTGAATTTGGACATGTTGAACTACTCTGCCATATAGCTAGCTCTCAGTATATGGACACGTTGGACACATCTGTCATGTAGCAAGAACTCTGAATATGGAAATGTTGCACTACTCTGCCATGTAGCTAACTCTCTGTATATAGACAAGTTGGGCTCATCTGCCTTGTAGCTAGAACTCTGTTTGTGGAAATGTTGCACTACCCTGCCATGTGGCTAGCTCTCTGTATATAGACATTTTGGACTTCTCTGCCATGTAGCTAGCTCTCTGTATGTGGCTATGTCCTACTGATCTGATAAGTATGTAGCTCTCTGTACATGAACATTTTGGATTTGTCTGTAATGTAGGAAGCTCTCAGTATATGAATACCGTTGACACATCTGCCATTTAGTTAGAACTGAGTATTGGGAAATGTTGCACTACCCTGCCATGTACATAGCTCTCTGTATATGGACATTTTGGAATACTCTGCCATGTAGCTAGCTCTCAGTATAAGGACACGTTGGAAACATCTGCCATGTAGCTAGAACTCTGTATATGGAAATGTTGCACTACTCTGCCATGTAGCTAGCCCTCTGTACATGGATATGTTAGACTGATCTGCCAAGTTGTTTGGTCTCTGTATGTGAACATATTGTAGTTGTCTGCCCTGTAGGTGGCTCTCAGTATGTGGACACATTGGACACATCAGCCATGTAGCTACTACCCTGAATGTGGACATGTTGGACTACTCTGCCATGTAGCTAGCTCTCAGTATATGGACACGTTCAAAACATCTGACATGTAGCTACAACTCTGTATATGGAAATGTTGCATTACTCTGCCATGTAGCTAACTTTCTGTATATAGACATGTTGGACTCTTATGCCTTGTAACTAGAACTCTGTATATGGAAATGTTGAACTACCCTGCCGTATGGATAGCTTGCTCAATATGAAGATTTTAGACTCGTCAGCCACCTATCTAGCACTCTGTATGTAGATATGATGGACTGATCTGACAAGTATGTAGCTGTCTGTATATAACATATTGGATTTGTCTGCCTTGTAAGTAGCTCTCAGTATATAAACACCGTTGACACATTTGCCATGTAGCTAGAACTCTGTATATGGAAATGTTAAACTATGCTGCCATGAAGCTAGCTCTCTGTATATGGACATTTTGGACTCGGCTGCCATGAAGCTAGCTCTCTGTATATGGACATTTTGGACTCGTCTGCCATATAGCTAGCTCTCTGTACATGGATATGTTGGACTGAACTGAGCTATATGAACATATAGGACTTGTCTGCCCTGTGGTTGGATCTCAGTACATGGACAAGTTGGAAACATCTACCATCTAGCTACTACACTGAATATGGACATGTTGGACTACTCTGCCATGTAGCTAGCTCTCAGTATATGGACACGTTGGACACATCTGCCATATAGCTAGAACTCTTTATATGGAAATGTTGCTCTACTCTGCCATGTAGCTAACTCTCTGTATATGGACATTTTGGACTTGTCTGCCACGTAGTTAGCACTCTGTACATGGATATGTTTGACTGATCTGACAAGTATGTAGCTCTCTGTATATGAACATATTGGGCAAGTCTGCCAAATAGCTAGCTCTCTTTATATGGACACGTTGGACATATCAGCCATGTACCCAGAACTCTGTATATGGAAATGTTGCATTACTCTGCCATGTAGCTAGCTCTCTGTATATAGACAAGTTGGACTCATCTGCCTTATAGCTAGAACTCTGTATATGGAAATGTTGTACTGATCTGTCATGTAGCTAACTCTCTGTATATAGACAAGTTTGACTCATCTGCCTTGTAGCTAGAACACTGTATATGGAAATGTTGCACCCCCCTGCCATGTGGCTAGCTCTCTGAATACGGACATTTTGGACTCATATGCCATGTAGCTAGCTCTCTGTACATGCATATGTTGGACTAATCTGCCAAGTAGTTAGCTCTCTGTATATGAACATATTGGACATGTCTGCCATATAGCTAGCTCTCATTATATGGACACGTTGGACACATTTGCCATGTAGCTAGTACCCTGAATGTGGACATGTTGTATTACTCTGCCATGTAGCTAGCTCTCAGTATATGGACACGTTGGACACGTCTGCCATGTAGCTAGAACTCTGTATATGGAAATGTTGAACTACTCTACAATAAAGCTAGGTCTCTGTACATGGATCTGTTGGAATGATCTGCCAAGTAGGTTGGTCTCTGTATATGAACATATTGGACTTGTCTGCCCTGTAGGTGGCTCTTAGTATATGGACATGTTCGACACATCTGCCATGTACCACAAATTCAGTATATGGAAATGTTGCACCACTCTGCCATGTATCTAACTCCCTGTATATAGACAAGTTGGACTCATCTGTATTGTTGCTAGAACTCTGTATATGGAAATGTTGGACTACCCTGACATGTAGCTAGCTCCCTGTATGTGGACATTTTGGACTCGTCTGCCATGACATTAGCTCTCTGTACATGGATATGTTGGACAGATCTTTCAAGTAGGTAGCTCTCTATATATGAACAAATTGGACTTCTCTGCCATTTAGCCAGCCCTAAGTATATGGACACATTGGACACTTCTGCGATGTAGCTAGAACTCTGTATATGGAAATGTTGCACTACACTGCAACGTAGCTAGCTCTCTGTATATAGACAAGTTTGACACAGCTGACTTGTAGCCAGAACTCTGTAAATGGAAATGTTGCACTACCCTGCCATATACCTAGCTCTCTGTATATAGACATGTTGGACTAATCTGCCTTTTAGGAAGTCCTCTAAATATACACATGCTGGACTCATCTACCATGTAGCTAACAGTCAGTATATGGACACATTATACACATCTGCCATATAACTAGAACACTTTACATGGAATTGTTTCACTACCCTGCCATGTAGCTAGCTCTCTGTATATTTTCATTTTGGACTCTTATGCCATGTAGCTAGCTCTGTGTACATTTATATGTTGGACTGATCTGCAAGTAGGTAACTCTCTGTATATGAACATATTGGACTTGTCTTCCATGTAGCTAGCTATCAGAATGTGGACACGTTGGACACATCTGCTATGTAGGTAGAACTCTGTATATGGAAATGTTTCACTATCCTGCCATGTAGTTAGATTTCTGTATATAGACAAGTTGGACTCATCTGCCTTGTAGCTAGAATTCTGTAGATGAAA
>NW_006408625.1:10523501-10524018 GCF_000296735.1 Chrysochloris asiatica
CTATGGAAATGTTGCACTACCCTGCCATGTAGCTAGCTCTCTGTACATGGATATGTTGGGCTGATCTGCCAAGTAGGTACCTCTCTGTATATAAACGTATTGGACTTATTTGTCATGATGTTAGCTCTCAATATATGGATACCTTGTGCGCATCTGCCATGTACTTAGAACTCTGTATATAAAAATGTTGAACTATCCTGCCATGTAGTTAGCTGTCTGTATATGGACATTTTGAACTCGTCAGCCATGTAGCTACCTCTCTGTACATGGACATGTTACACGGACCTGCAAAGTAGGTAGCTCTCTGTATATGAACATACTGGACTTCTCTGCCATGTAGCTAGCGTTCAGTATATGGACATGTTGGACTCATCTGCTATGTAGCTACTACCATGCACATGTACGTGTTGCACTACTCTGCAATGTAGTTAGATCTCTGTATTTAGACAAGTTTGACTAATCTGCCTTGTAGCTAGAACTCTGTATATATGGAAATGTTGCACTACCCTGCTATGTA
>NW_006408625.1:10525658-10526979 GCF_000296735.1 Chrysochloris asiatica
GTAGTGCATCATTTCCATATACAAAGTTCTAGCTACAAGGCAGATGAATCCAGCTTGCCTATCTATAGAGGGCTAGCTACATAGCAGTGTACTGCAACATTTCCATATACAGAGTTCTAACTACATGGCAGATGAGTACAACGTGTCCATATAATGAGAGATAGCTACATGCCAGAAAAATCCGATTATGTTTATATACAGAGAGCTACATAGTTGGCAGATCAGTCCAACATTAGCAGGTTCTGAGACCTAGCTATATGGCAGACAAGTCAAAAATATCCATATACAGAGAGCAAGCTATATGGCATTGTAGTGAAACATTTCCATATACAGAGTTATAGGCACAAGACAAATGACTCCATCTTGTCTATATAAAGAGAGCAAGCTACATTGCAGTGTGGTGCAACATTTCCATATACAGAGTTGTAGGTACATGGCAGATGTGTCCAACGTGTCCAAACACTAAGAGCTAGCTAAATGGAAGAGTAGTGCAACAATTCCATATACAGGATATTAACTACATGGCATATGAGTCCAACATATCCATATAATGTGAGCTAGCTACATGGTAGACAAGTCTAATATGTTCATATACAGAGAGCTACCTACTTGGCATATTAATGTAACATATCCATACACAGAGAGCTAGGAACATTGCAGATGAGTCAAAAAGTCCCATATACAGAGAGCTAGTTACATGGCAGGCTAGTGCAACATTTCCATATACAAATTTCTAGCTACAAGGCAGATGAGTCCAGCTTGTCTATATAGAAAGAGCTAGCTACATGGCAGTGTAGTGAAATATATACATATACAGAGTTCTATCTACATGGTAGATATGTCCAACGTGTGCATATACTGAGAGCTAGCTACATGGCAGACAAGTCCAATATATTAATATACAGAAGGCTACCTACTTGGCAGATCAATCCAACATACCCATGAACAGAGAGCTAGATACATGGCAGAGGAGACCAAAATATCCCTATTCAGACAGCTAGCTACATTGCAGGTTATGCAACATTTCCATATACAGAGTTCTAGCAACAAGGCAGATGAGTCCAACTTCTCTATATACAGAAAGCAAGCTACATGGCAGAGTAGTGCAACACTTCCATATACAGAGTTATATCTACATGGCAGATGTGTCCAACTACTCCAAATACTGAGAGCTAGCTATATGGCAGACAAGACCAATATGTTCATATACAGTGAGCTGCCTACTTGGCAGATCAGTCCAACATAACCATGTACAGAGAGCTAGCTACATGGCAGACAAGTCCAATATATTCATATACAGAGGGCTACCTACTTGGCAGAT
>NW_006408625.1:10527079-10555835 GCF_000296735.1 Chrysochloris asiatica
AGACAAGTCCAATATATTCATATACAGAGGGCTACCTACTTGGCAGATCAGTCCACCATATCCATGAACAGAGAGCTAGATACATGGCAGATGAGACCAAAATATCCCTATACAGACAGCTAGCTACATGGCAGGTTATGCAAAATTTCCATATACAGAGTTCAAGCAACAAGGCAGATGAGTCCAACTTCTCTATATACACAGAGCAAGCAACATGGAAAAATTGGTGCAACACTTCCATATACAGAGTTATATATACATGGCAGATGTGTCCAAATAGTCCATATACTGAGAATTAGCTATATGGCAGACAAGACCAATATGTTCATATACAAAGAGCTACCTACTTGGCAGATCAGTACAACATAGCCATGTACAGAGAGCCGGCTACATGGCAGATTAGTTCAAAATGTCCATATACAGAGAGTTAGCTACTTGACTGGGTAGTGCAACATTTCCATATAAATATTTCTGGCTACAAGGCAGATGAGTCCAACTTGTCTATATATATAGATTGAACTTCATGGAAGGGTAGTGCAACATATCCATATACTGAGTTCTAGCTACATGGAAGATGTGTCCAATATGTCCATATACTGAGAGCTAGCTACATGGCTGAGTAATCCTACATGTCCATATTCAGGGTACTAGCTACATGGCAGATGTGTCCAACTTGTCCATATATTGAGAGCTACCTACAGGGCAAACAAGTCCAATATGTTCATATAAAGAGAGATACCTACTTGGCAGAGCAGTCCAACGTATCTACGTACAGAGAGCTAGCTACATGACAGACGACTCCAAAATGTCCATATAGAGAGAGCTAGCCTCATGGCATGGTTGAGCAACATTTCCTTATTCAGAGTTCTTGCTATAAGGCAGATGAGTCCAACTTGTCTATATACAGAGAGCTACCTACATGGCAGAGTAGTTCGACATTTCCATATACAGAGATCTAGCTACATGGCACATGTCTCCAACATGTCGATATACTCAGAGCTAGCTACATGGCAGACAAGTCTAATATGTTCATATAAAGAGAGCTAAATACTTGCCAGATCAGTCAAACATATCCATGTATAGAGAGCTAGCTACATGGCAGACGAGTCCAAAATGTCCATATACAGAGAGCTAGCCACATGGAAGTTTAGTGCAATATTTCCATATACAGAGTTCTAACTACAAGTCAGATGAGTCAAACATGTCTATATACAGGGAGCTATCTACGTGTCAGAGTAGTGCAACATTTCCATATATAGAGTTCAAGCTACATGGCATATGTGTCCAATGTGTCCATATAGTGAGACCAACCTAAATGGCAGATCAGTCTAAAATATCCATGTACAGAGAGGTAGCTACATGGCAGACATGTACAAAATGTCCATATACAGAGAGATACCTACATGGCAGTGTAGTGCAAAATTTCTATATACATAGTTCCAGCTACAAGGCAGGGTAGTCATTTCCATCTACAGAGTTCTAGCTACATGGCAGATGTGTCCAACGTGCCCATATACTGAGAGCTAGCTATATGTTAGACAAGTCCAAAATGTCCATATACAGCGTACTATCAACATGGTAGATGAGTCCAACATGTCCATATACTGAAAGCTACATACTTGGCAGATCAGTCCAACATTAGCATGTTCTGAGAGCTAGCTACATGGCAGACGAGTGTAAAATGTCCATATACAGAGAGCTAGCTACATGACAGGGTAGTGCAACATTTCCATATACAGAGTTGTAGCTACAAAGAAGATGAGTACAACTTGTCTATCTACAGAGAGCTAGCTATATGACAGTGTAGAGCAACATTTCCATATACAGAGTTCTATCTATAAGGTAGATTACTTCAACTTGTCTATATACAGAGAGTTAGCTACATGGCAGAGTAGTGCAACATTTCCATATACAGATTTCTAGCTACAAGGAAGATGAGTCCAACTTGTCTATCTATACAGAGCTAGGTACATTGCGGAGTAGTGCAACCTTTCCATATACAGAGTGCTAGCCACATGACAGATGTGTCCAACATGTCCATACTGAGAGCTAGCTCCATGGCCGAATTGTCCAACATGTCCATAGTCAAGATACTAGCTAAATGGCATATGTGTCCAACATGTCCATATACTGAGAGCTAGCTACATGGCAGACAAGTACAATATGTTCATATAGAGAGAACTAACTACTTGGCAGATCAATGCAACATATCCATGTACAGAGTTCTAGCTACAAGACAGATGAATCCAACTAGTCTATATACAGAGAGCTAGCTACATGGCAGAGTAGTCAACATCCCCATATACAGAGTTCTAGGTATATGGCAGGTGTGTCCAACGTATCCATATACTGAGAGCTAGCTACATGGCAGAGTAGTCCAACATGTACATATACAGTGTACTTGCTACATGGCAGATGAGTCCGTCATGTCCAAATACTGAGAGACAACTATGTGACAGACAAGTCCAATATATTCATATACAGAGAGTTATTCACTTGGCAGATCAGTCCAGCATATCCACGTACAGAGAGCTACCTACATGGCAGACAAGTCTAAAATGTCCATACACAGAGAGCTAGCTACATGACAGGGTAGTTCAACATTTCCATATACAGAGTTCTAGCTACAAGGCAGATGAGTACAACTTGTCTATCTATAGGGAAGTACATGACAGAGTAGTGAAAGATTTCCACATACAAAGTTCTTTCCACATGGCAGATATGTCCAAAGTTCCATATACAGAGAGGTAGCAACATGGCAGACAAGTCCAATATGTTCATATAAAGAGAGCTACCTACTTGGCAGATCAGTCCAACATATCCACGTACAGAGAGCTATATACATAGCAGAAAAGTCAAAAATGTCCATATATAGAGAACTAGGTACACGGCAGGGTAGTGCAACAATTCCATATACAGAGTTCTAGCTACAACTCAGATGAGTCCAACTTGTCTATATACAGAAGTCTAACTAAATGACACGGTAGTGCAACATTTGCATATACAGAGTTATAGCTACATGGCAGATGTTTCCAACATGTCCATATACAGAGAGCTAACTACATGGCACATCAGTCAAACATATGCATGCACAGAGATCTAGCTTCATGGCAGACGTGTCCAAAATATTCGTATACAGAGAGTTAGCTAAATAGCAGAGTAGTGCAACGTTTCTATATACAGAGATCTAGCTACATGGCAGAGGTGTCCAACGTGCCCATATACTGTGAGCTAGCTACATGGTAGAGTAGTCCATATTCAGGGTAGTAGCTACATGGCAGATGTGTCCAATGTGTACATATACTGAGAGCCACCTACAGAGCAGACAAGTCAAATATGTTCATATACAGAGAGCTACCTACTTGTCAAGTCAGTCCAACATATTCATGTACAGAGAGCTAGCTACATGGCAGAATAATCCAAATGTCCATATACAGAGAGCTAGCCCCATGGCATGTTAGTACGACATTTCCATATACTGAGATCTATCTAGCTACATGGCAGATGTGTCAATGGTGTTCATATACTGAGAGCTTCCTATATGGCAGAAAAGTACAGTATGTTCATGTAAAGAGAGCTACATACTCATAAGATCAGTCCATCTTATCCAAATTCAGAGAGTTAACTACATAGCTGGAGAGTCCAACATTTCCATATACAGAGTTCTATCTGCAAGGTAGATGAGTACAACTTGTCTATATACAAAGAGGTATCTACAATGCAGAGTGGTGCAACATTTCCATATACAGAGTTCTAGCTACAAAGCAGATGAGTGCAACTTGTCTATATACAGAGAGGTAGCTACATGGCAGAGTGGTGCAACATTACCATATACAGAGTTCAAGTTACATGGCAGATGTGTCCAACGTGTCCATATACTGAGAGCTAGCTACATGTCAGAGTAGTCCAACATGTCCATATTCAGGGCAGCAGCTACATGGCAGATATGTCCAACGTGTCCATATACTGAATGTCATCCACATGGCAGACAAGTCCAATATGATCATATATAGTGAGCTACCTACTTGGCAGATCAGTCCAACATATCCATATACAGAGAGATATCTACATGGCAGGGGAGGTCATCATTTCTATATACAGAGTTAGAGCTACATGGCAGATGTGTCCAACATGTCCATATACAGAGAGCTAACTACATGCCAGAGTAGGGAATCATTTCTATATACAGATATCTAGCTACATGGCAGATGTGTCCAACCTGTCCATATATTGAGAGCTAGCAACATGGCAGAGTAGCGCAACATGTCCATATACAGGGTACTATCTACCTGGCTAATGAGTCTAAAATGTCCATGTACTGAGATCTAGCTACATGTCAGAGTAGTCCAACATGTCCATATTCAGGGTAGTAGCTACATGGCAGATATGTCCAACATGTCCATATACTGAGAGTCATCCACATGACAGACAAGTCCAATATGTTCATATACAAAGAGCTAACTACTTGGCAGATTAGTCCAACATATACATGTACAAAGATCTAGCTACATGGCAGGCGAGTTCAAAATATCCATACAAAGAGAGCTAGGTACATGTCAGCATAGTGCAACATTTCAATATACAGAGTTCTAGCTACAAGGCAGATGTGTCCAACTTGTCTATATACAGACAACTAGCTAGATGACAGAGTAGTGCATCATTTCCATATACAGAGTTCTAGCTACAATGCAGAGAAGTCCAACATGTCCATATACTGTGAGCTATCTATATGGAAGGCAAGTCCAATATGTTCATATACAGAGAGGTAGCTGCATGGCAGGGTAGTGCAAAATTTCAAAATACAGAGTCATAGCTACATGGCAGATCTTTCAAACATGTCCATATACTGAGAGCAACCTACATGGTAGATCAGTCCAAAATATCCATGCACAGATAATTAGCCACATGTAAGATGAGTCCAAAATGTTCATATACAGAGAGCTAGCTACATGGCAGAATCGTGCATCATTTGCATATACAGAATTCAAGCTACATGGCTGATGATTGCTAAGAGTTCATATACTGAGTGCTAGCTACATAGTAGGCGAGTGAACATTTCCATATACAGAATTCTAGGTACAAGGCAGATGAGTCCAACTTGTCTATATACAGAGAACTAGCTACATGGCAGAGTAGTGCATCATTTCAATAGACAGAGTTCAAGCTTCATGGCAGATGAATCCAAAGTGTTCATATACTGAGAGCTAGCTACATGGCAATGTATTCAAACATTTCCATCTACAGAGTTCTAGCTACAAGGCAGATGAATCCAACTTTTCTATATAAATAGAGGTAGCTTCATGGCAGAGTAGTGCATCATATCCATATACAGACTTCAAGCTACATGGCAGATGAGTCCAACTTGTCTATGTACAGAGAGCTAGCTACATGGCAGAATAGTGCATCATTTCCATATACAGAGTACTAGCAACCTGGCTAAAGGGTCCAACAGGTACATATACTGAGAGCAAGCAAGATGGCAGACAAGTCCAATATGTACATATACAAAGAGTTTCCTACCTGGCAGATCAGTACAACATATCCTTGTACATAGAGCTAGCTACATGGCAGAGTAGTGTAACTTTTCCATATACAGAGTTCTAACTACAAGGCAGATGAGTCCAACTTGTCTATATACAGAGAGCTAACTACATGGCAGAGTAGTGCAACATGTTCATGTAGAGGGCACTCGCTACAATGAAGATGAGTCCAACATATCCATGTACTGAGAGGTAGCTACATGTCAGACGAATTCAAAATGTCCATATACAGAGAGCTAGCTACATGGCTGAGTAGTCTAACTTGTCCACATACAGGGTACTAGCTAAATGGCAATGAGTCCAACATGTCCATACACTGAGAGCTAGCTACATGACAAATAAGTCATATATGTTCATATACAGAGAGCTAACTACTTGGCATATCAGTCCAACATATCCATGTGCAGTGAACTAGCTACATGGCAGACGAGTCCAAAATGTCCGTATACAGAGTGCTAGTTACATGGCAAGGTAGTGAAACATTACCATATACAGAGTTCTAGCTACATGGCAAATAAGTCCAACTTGTCTGTATACAAAGTGTAAACTACATGCCCGAGTAGTGTCACATTTATATATTTAGAGTTCTAGCTACATCGCAGCTATGTCCAATATGTTCATGTACTGAGAGCTAGCTACATGGCAGTGTAGAAGCAACATGTCCATATACAGGGTACTCGCTTCATGGCAGATGAGTCCAACATGTCCATATACTGAGAACTTGGTACATGGCAGACGAGTGCAAAATGTTCATATACAGAGAGCTAGGTACTTGTCAAGTTAGTGCAACATTTCCATATACAGAGTTCGAGCTACATGGCCGATGTGTCCAACATGTCCATATACTGAGAACTTCCTACATGGCAGAGAAGTCCAAAATGTCCATGCCCAGAGAGCTAGCTACATGTCAGAGTAGTGCATCATTTCCATATACAGAGTTCTAGCTACAAGGCAGATGACTCCAACTTGTTTATATACAGAGAGCTAGCTACATGACAGAGTAGTTCATCATTTCCACATACAGAGTTTACGCTACATGACAGATGAGTCCAAAGTGTTCATATACTGAAAGCTAGCTACATGGCAATGTATTGAAACATTTCCATATACAGAGTTCTAGTTACAAGGCCGAGGAAATCTATTTGTCTATGTAAAGAGAGCTAGCTTCTTGCCAGGGTGGTGCATCATTTCCATATACAGAGTACTAGTTACCTGGCTAATGAGTGCAACAGGTACATATACTGAGAACTAGCAAGATGGCAGACAAGTCCAATATGTACATATACAGAGAGCTAGCTACCTGGAAGATCAGTCCAACGTATCCTTGTACAGAGAGCTACCTACATGGTAGAGTAGTGCAACATTTCTATATACAAAGTTCTAGCTACAAGGCAGATGAATCCAACTTGTCTATATACAGAGAGCTAGCTACATGGCAGATGATTCCAAATTGTCCATATAGAGAGCTAGCTACATGGCAGGGTAGTGAAACATTTTCATGTACAGAGTACTAGCTACACGGCAAATAAATCCAACTTGTCGGTATACAAACAGCAAGCTACATGGCCAAGTAATGCAACTTTTATATATTCAGAGTTCTAGCTACATGGCAGATTTGTCCAACATGTTCATATACTGAGAGCTAGCTACATGGCAGAGAAGTCCAACATGTTCATATACAGGAACTCGCTACATGGCAGATGAGTCCAACATGTCCATATACTGAGAGCTCGGTACATGGCAGACGAGTCCAAAATGTCCATATACAGAGAGCTAGCTACATGTCAGGGTAGTGCAACATTTCCTTATACAGAGTTCTAGCTAGAAGGCAGATGTGTTCAACGTGTCCATATACTGAGAGCGTCCTACATGGCAGATAAGTCCAAAATGTCCACGCACAGAGAGATACCTACATGGCATTTTAGTGCATCATTTCCATATACAGAGTTCTAGCTACAAGCCAGATGAGTCCAACTTGTCTATATATAGAGAGCTAGCTACATGGCAGAATAGTCCATCATTTTCATATACAGAGTACTAGCAACCTGGCTAAAGAGTCCAACAGGTACATATACTGAGAGCAAGCAAGATAGCAGACAAGTCCAATATGAACATATACAAAGAGCTACCTACCTGGCAGATCAGTGCAACATATCCTTGTACATGGCAGAGTAGTGTAACTTTTCCATATACAGAGTTCTAACTACAAGGCAGATGAGTCCAATTTTTCTATATACAGAGAGCTAACTACATGGCAGAGTAGTTCAACATGTTCATGTACAGGGCACTTGCTACAATGCAGATGAGTCCAACATATCCATGTACAGAGAGCTAGCTACATGACAGACGAATCCAAAATGTCCATATACAAAGAGCTAGCTACATGGCCGAGTAGTCCAACATGTCAATATACAGGGTACTAGCTACATGGCACATGAGTCCAACATGTCCATACATTGAGAGATAGCTACATGGCAAACAAGTCATATATGTTCATATACAGAGAGCTAACTACTTGGCATATCAGTCTAACATATCCATGTGCAGAGAGCTAGCTACATGGCAGACGAATCCAAAATATCCATATGCAGAGAGCTAGCTACATGGCAAGGTAGTGAAATATTACCATATACAGAATTCTAGCTACGTGGCAAATAAGTCCAACTTGTCTGTATACAAAGAGCAAGCTACATGCCCAAGTAGTGTAACATTTATATATTCAGAGTTCTAGCTACATGGCAGATGTGTCCAATATGTTCATATACTGAGAGCTAGCTACATGGCAGAGTAGTGCAACATGTCCATATACAGGTTACTCACTACATGGCAGATGAGTCCAACATGTCCATATACTGAGAACTCGGTGTATGGAAAACGAGTTCAACATGTCCATATACAGAGACCTAGCTACATGTCAAATTAGTGCAACATTTCCATATACAGAGTTCTAGCTACATGGTCGATGTGTCCAACGTGTCCATATACTGAGAGTTTCCAACATGTCAGAGAAGTCCAAAATGTCCATGCCCAGAGAGCTAGCTCCAGGGCAGACAAGTCCAATATGTTCATATACAAAGAAATACCATCTTGGTAGGGTACTTCAACATTTCCATATACAGAGTTCTAGCTACATGGCAGATGTGTCCAACGTGTCCATATATTGACAGCTAGCTACATGGCAGAGTAGTCCAACATGTCCATATACAGGGTACCAGCTAAAAGACAGATAAGTCCAACATGTCCATATACTGAGAGTTAGCTGCTTGGCAGACAAGTACAATATGCTCATATACAGAGAGCTAGATACATGGCTGAGTCCTGCAACATTTGCATATACAGAGCTCTAACTACAAGTCAGATGAGTCCAAAATGTCCATATACAGAAAACTAGATACATGACAGGGTACTGCAAAATTTCCATACACAGAGTTCGAGCTACATGGAAGATGTGTCCAACGTCTCTGTATACTGAGAGCTAGTTACATGGCAGAGTAGTCAAACATGTCCATATACAGGGTACTAGATATATGGCAGATGACTCCAACAGGTCCATATACTGAGAGATAGCTACATTGCAGAATATTCCAACATGTCCATATACAGGGAATTAGCTACATGACAGATGTGCCCAACATGTCCATATACTGAGAGCAAGCTACATGGCACACAAGTCAAATATCTTCATATACACAGAGGAAGTTAAATGGCAGGGTAATGCAACATTTCAATTACAGAGTTCTAGCTACAAGGGAGATGATCAAAATTGTTTATATACAGAGAACTAGCTACAAGGCAGTGTAATGCAGCATTTCCATATACAGAGATCTAGCTACATGGCAGATGTGTCCAAAATGACCATATAGTGAGAGGTACCTAAATGGCAGATGATTCCAAAATATCCATGCACAGAGATCTAGCTACATGACAGACGAGTCCAACATGTCCATATACAGAGAGCTACAAGGCAATGTAGTTCAATATTTCCATATAGAGAGTTCTAATTACAAGGTAGATAAGTCCAACTTGTCTATATACATAGAGCTAGCTACAAGACAGAGTAGTGCAACATTTCCATATACATACTTCAAGCTACATGGCAGATAGGTACAACGTGTCTATGTACTGAGAGCTACCTACATGACCGATCAATCCAATACGTCCATATGCAGGGTACAAGCTACATGACAGATGAGAACTACATATCCATACTGAGAGCTAGGTAAATGGAAGACAAGTCCAATATGTTCATTTACAGAGAGCTACCTACTTGGCGGATCAGTTCAACATATCCATGTACAGAGAGCTAGCTACATGGCAAGGTAGTGCAACATTTCCATATACAGAGTTTTAGCTACAAGACAGACGAGTTCAATTTGTCTCTATACAGAGAGCTAGCTACATGGCAGAGTATTGAAACATTTCCATATACAGTATTATAGCTACATGGCAGATGTGTCCAACGTGTCCATATACTGAGAGCTACCTTCATGGCAGATCAATACAACATGTCCATATACAGTGTACTAGCAACATGGCACATGAGTTCAACATGTCCATATACTGAGAGCTAGTTACATGGCAGACAAGTCCAGTATATTCATATACAGAGAGCTACCTACTTGGCATATCAGTGCGACATATACTTGTACAGATATCTAGCTACATGTCAGACGAGTCCAAATTGTCCATATACAAAGAGCTAGCTACATGTCTGGGTAGTACAACAATTCCATATACAGAGTTCTAGCTACAAGGCTGATAAGTCCAACTTGTCTATTTACAGAGAGCTAGCTACATGGTAGGGTAGTGCAACATTTCCATATACAGAGTTCTAGCTACAAGGCAGATGAGTCCAATTTATCTACATACAGAAAGCTAGCTACATGGCAGTGTAGTGCAACATGTCCATATATAGAATTCTAGCTATTATGGCAGATGTGTCCAACTTGCCCATATACTGAGAGCTAGATACATGGCAGCCAAGTCCAATATATTCACATACAGAGAGCTAGCTCCATGGCAGCGTAGTGCAACATTTCCATATATAAAATTCTAGCTACATGGCAGATGTGTCCAAAAATTCCAAATTAAGAGAGCTAGCTACATGTCAGACAAGTCCAATATGAACATATACTGAGAGCTACCTACTTTGTAGATCAGTTCTACATACTCATGTAGGGAGCTAGCTACATGGCAGATGAGTCAAAATGTCCAAATACAGAGAGCTAGCATCATGGCAGAGTAGTGCAACATTTCCATATATAGAGTTCGAGCTACATGGCACATGTGTCCAATGTTCCATATACTGAGAGCTACCTACATGGCAGATCTGACCAAAATATCCATGAACAGAGAGCTAGCTACATGGCATACGGGTCCAAATGCCCAAATACAGAGAGCTAGCTACATTGCAGGGTAGTGCAACATTTCCATATACAATGATCTAGATCCAAGGCAGGTGAGTCCAACATGTCTTTATACAGAGAGCGAGATACATGGCAGAGTAGTGCAACATTTCCATATAGAGAGTTCTAACTACATGGCAGATGTGTCCAGCGTGTCCATTTACAATGTACTATCTACATGGCTGATGAGTCCAACATGTCCATATACTAAGAGCTTGCTACAAGGCAGAGTAGTGCATCATTTCCATATACAGAATTCTAGCTACGTGGCAGATGAGTCCAAATTGTCTATATACAGAGAGCTAGCTACATGCCAGAGTAGAGCAACATTTCCATATACAGAGTTCTAGCTACATTGCAGATGTGTTCAAAGTGTCCATATACTGAGAGGTACCAACAGAGCAGATTAATCCAAAATATCCATGTACAGAGAGCTAGCTACATGGCAGACAAGTCCAAAATGTCCATATACAGAGGTAGCTTCATGGCAGGGTCGTGCAACATTTCCTTACACAGAGTTCTAGCTACAAGGCAAATGAATCCAACTTGTCTATATACAGAGAGCTAGCTACATGGCAGAGTAGTGCAACATTTCCATATACAGATTCTAGCTACATGGCAGATGTGTCCAGCGTGTCCATATATTGAGAACTAGGTACAAGGCAGAGTTGTCCAACGTGTCCATATACAGGGTACTAGCTACATGGCAGATGAATTCAACATGTCCATATACTGAGAGTTAGGTACATGGCAGAAAATCCAATATGTTCTTATACAGAGAGCTAGCTACATGGTAGGGTAGTGCAAAGTTTCCATATACAGTGTTCTAGCTACTAGGTTGATGAGTCCAACTTGTCTATATACTGATAGCTAGCTATATGGCAGAGTAGTGCATCATTTCCACATACAGAGTTCAAGCTATACGGCAGATGAGTCCAAAGTGTTCATATACTGAGAGCTAACTACATGGCAGTGTAGTGGTACATGTCCATATACAGAGTTCTAGCTACATGGAAGATGAGTCCAACATGTCCACATAATGAGATCTAGCTACATATCAGACATGTCCAATATGTTCATATACAGCGAGCTAGATACATGGTAGATGAGTCCATAACGTCCGTATACCGAGATACAGCTATTTGTGAGATGAGCCCAATATGTTCATATACTGAGAGCTACCTACTTAGCAGATCATTCCAAAATATCCAAGTACAGCGAGCTAGCTACACGGCTGATCTGTCCAAAATATCCATATACAGAGACCTAGCTACATGGCAGATGAGTCTAAAATGTTCATATACAGAGTGCTAACTACATGGCAGGGTAGTGCAACATTTCTATATACAGAGTTTAGCTACATGGCAGATGTTTCCAAGGTGTCCATATACTGAGAAATAACTACTTAGCAGACAAGTCCAATATGTCCATATACAGTGTACTAGCTACATGGCATATGAGTCCACCATGTCCATATACTGAGAGCTAGCAACGTGGCAGACAAGTCCACCATGTCCATATACTGAGAGCTAGCAACGTGGCAGACAAGTCCAAAATGTCCATATACAGAGAGCTAGTTCCATGGAAGGGAAGTGCAACATTTCCATATATAGTGTTCTAGCTACAAGGCAGATGAGTCCAACTTTACTATTTTCAGAGCGCTACCTCCATGGCAGAATAGTGCAACATTTCCATAAGCAGAGTTCTAGATACATAGCAGATGCGTCCGATATGTCCATATACTGAGAAATAGCTACATGGCAGACAAGTCCAATATGTTCATATACAGAGAGCTGCCTACTTGGCAGATCAGTCCAACATATCCATGTACAGGGAGCTAGCTACATGGCATTTGAGTCCAAAACGTCCATATACAGTGACATAGTTACATAGCATGGTAGTGCAACATTTCCATATACAGAGTTCTAGCTGCAAGGTAAAATATTCCAAAATGTCCATATACAGAGAGCTAGCTACATGGCAGGGTAGTGCAACATTTCCATATACAATGTTGTAGCTACAAGGCAGATGAGTCTAACTTGTCTATAAACATAGAGCTGGCTCCAAGGCAGAGTAGTGCAACATTTCCATATACATAGATCTAGCTACAATGAAGATGTGTCAAACTTGTCCATATACTGAGAGCTATGTACAGCGCAGATCAGTCCAAAATATGCATGCTAAGAGAGCTAGTACATGGGAGACGAGTCCAATAAGTCCATATACAGAGAGCTAGCTACATGGCAAAGTAGAACAACATTGCCATATACAGAGTTTTAATTACACAGCAGATGAGTCCAACTTGTCTATATACAGAGAGGTAGCTACATGGCAGAGTAGTGCAACATTTTTATATACAGGGTTCTCGGTACATGGCAGATGTATCCAACTTGTCCATATGCTGAGAGCTAGCTACATGGCAGATCAGTCCAACATGTCCATATACAGAGTATTAGCTACATGGCAGATGAGTCCAGCATATCCATATACTGAGAAATAACTCATGGCAGACGAGTTCAAAATGTCCATATACTGAGAGCTAGCTACATGGCAGGGTAGTGCAACATTTTAATATACAGAGTTCTACCTACAGGATAGATGTGACTAACGTGTCCATATACTGAGAGCTAGCTACATGGCAGACAAGTCCAATATGTTCATATACTGAAAGCTACATACTTGTTAGATCAGTCCAACATGTCCATGTACTGAGAGCTAGCTACATGGCAGAGGAGTACACAATTTCCATATACAGAGAGCTAGCCATATGGCAGTGTAGTGAAACATTTCCATATACAGAATTCTAGCTAAAAGGCAGATGAGTCCATCTAGTCTATATAAAGAGAGGTAGCTACATGGCAGGGTAGTGCAACATGCCCATAATCAGGATACTAGCTACATGGCATATGAGTCCAACATGTCCATATAGGAGAGCTAGCTACATGGCAGACAAGTCCAATATGTTCACATACAGAAGGCTGGCTACATGGCAGTGTAGTGGAATATTTCCATATACAGAGTTCTAGCTACATGGTAGATGTGTCCAAAATGTCCATATACAGAGCGCTCGCTACATGGCATTGTGGACCAACATGTCCATATACAGGATACTAGCTACAAGACAAATGAGTCCAACTTGGCTATATACACAGAGTAACAACTCAGAGTCATGAATCATTTCTATATACATAGCTCAAGCAACATGGCAGATGAGTCCAAAGTATTCACATACTGAGAGCTAGCTACATGGCAGAATAGTGCAACATGTCCATATATAGGGTACTAGCTACATCAAAGATGAGTCCAACATGTCCATATACTGAGAGCTAGCTACACGGCAAAAAATCCAATATGTTCATATACAGGAAGCTAGCTACATGGCAAGGTAGGTCAACATTACAAAAACAGAGTGCTAGCTACAAGTCAGATGAGTCCAACTAATCTATATACTGAGAAATAGCTATATGGCAGACCAGTCTAATATGTTCATATACAGAGAGCTACCTACTTGGCTGATCATTCCAACATATCCATGTTCAAACAGATAGCTATATGGCAGATGAGTCCAATATGTCCATATACAGAGACATAGCTACATGGAATGGTAGTGAAACATTTACATATACAAAGTTCTAGCTACAAGGCAGAGGATTCCAAAATGTCCATATACAGACACGTAACTCCATGGCAGGGTAGTACATTTCTGTATACAATGTTGTATTTACATGACAGAGGATTCCGACTTGTCTACATACAGAGAGCTAGCTATGAGGCAGAGTAGTGCAACATTTCCATATACAGAGTTCTAGCTACAATGCAGATGTGTCAAGCGTGTCCATATACTGAGAGCTACCTACAGGGCAGATAATTGCAAAATATCCATGTAAAGGGAGATAGCTGCATGGCAGAAGATTCCAAAATGTCCATATACAGAGAGCTAGCTACATGGTAGACAAGTCCAATATGTTCATATACAGAGAGCTAGCTACTTGGTAGATCAGTCCAACACATCCATGTTCAGAGAGGTAGCTATATGGCAGATGAGTCCAATTTGTCCATAAACAGAGAGCTAGCTATATGGCAGGGTAGAGCAACACTTCCATATACAGAGTTCTAATTACAAGGCCGATGAGTCCAACTTGTCTATATACAGAGAGCTAGCTACAGGACAGAGTAGTGCAACATTTCCATATACAGAGTTCTACTACATGGCAGATGTGTCTTCGAGTCCATATACTGAGAGCTAGCTACATGGCAGATCAGTCCAACATGTCCATATACAGGGTATTAACTACATGGCAGATGAGTCCAACATGTCCATATACTGAGAACTAGCTACATGGCAGGCAATTCCAAAAAGTCCATATACAGAGAGCTAGCTACATTGCAGGGTTGTACAACATTTCCATATACAGAGTTCTAGATACAGGGCAGATGTGACCAACGTGTCCATATACAGAGAGCTAGTTACATATCAGGGTAGTGCAACATTTCCATACCCAGAGTTCTAGCTAAAAGGCAGATGAGTCCAACTTTTCTATATACAGAGTGCTAGCTACACGGCAGAGTAGAACAACATTTCCGTATATAGAGTTCGAGCTGCATGGTAGATGTGTCCATTGTGTCCATATAATGAGAGCTACTTACATGGCAGATCAGTCCACAATATCCATGGACTGAGCTAGCAACATGTCAGAGGTGTCCAAAATGTCCATAATCAGAGATCTAGCTACATGGCAGATGTGTCCGATGTGTCCACTTACTGATAGCTAGATACATGGCAGAGTAGTCCATCTTGTCCATATACAGTGTCCTAGCTACATGACAGATGAGTCCAACTCGTCTATATACAGAGAGCTAGCTACATTGCAGAATAGTGCAGCATTTCCAAATACAGAGTTCTAGCTACAAGGCAGATGATTTCAAAATGTCCATATACAGAGAGCTAGTTACATGACAGAGTAGTGCAAGATTTCCATATAAAGGGTTCTAGCTACATGGCAGATGTGTTCAACGTGTTCCTATACTGAGAGCTAGCTACGTGGCAGACGAGTCCAATATGTTCATATACAGAGAGCTAGCTAAATAACAGGGTAGTGCAACACTATCATATATAATGTTCTAGCTACATGGCAGATGTGTCCATGGTGTCCATATACTGAAAGCTAACTAGATGACAGAGTAGTCCAACATGTCCAAATGCAGGGTACTAGCTACATGGCATATGAGTCCAACATATCCATATACTGAGAGCTAGCTCCATGGTAGACAAGTCAAATATGTTCATATACCGAGGAAACTAATTTGCAAATCTGGCCAACATATCCACAACAGAGAGCTAGCTTCTTGGCAGACATGTCCAAAATGTCCGTATACACAGAGGTAGCTACATGGAAAGGTAGTGCAACATTTCCATATACAGAATTCTAGCTACAAGGCAGATGACTCCATCTTGTCTATGTACAGAGAGCTAGCTACATGGCAGTGCAGTTCAATATTTCCTTATACAGAGATCTATCTACAAGGGTGATGAATCTAACTAGCTTAAATACAGAGAGCTAGCTACATGGCAGAACAGTGCAACATTACTATATACAGAATTCTAGGTACATGGCAGGTGTGTCCAACGTGTCCAAACACTGAGAGCTAGCTATATGGCAGAAAAGTCCAACATGTCCATTTACTGGGTACTAGCCACATGGCAGATGAGTCCAACATGTCCGTATACTGAGAGCTAGTTACATGGCAGACAAGTGCAATATGTTCATACACAGAAAATACCTACTTGGCAGATCAGTCGAACATATCCATGTACAGAGAGCTAGCTACATGGCAGATGAGTCCAAAATGTCCACATACAGAGAGCTACCTACATGGCAGGGTAGTCCAACATTTCCATATACAGAGTTCTAGCTACAAGGCAGATGAGTCCAACTTGTCTATATACTGAGAGCTAGCAACATGGCAGACCAGTCCATTGTGTTCATATGCAGGGAGTTACCTACATGGCAGACGAGTCCAAAAATATCCATATACAGAGATATAGCTACATGGTAGGGTAGTACAACATTTCCATATACAGAGTTCTAGATACAAGGCAGATGAGTCCAAATTGACTATACACAGAGAGCTAGTTCTAGATACATTGCAGACGAGTCCAAAAATATCATATACAGAGATATAGCTACATGACAGAGTAGTGCAACACTTCCATATACACAGTTCTAGCTACATGGCAAATATGTCCAACGTGTCCTTTTACTGAGAGCTAGCTATATGGCAGACAAGTCTAATATGTACATATAGAGAGAGCTACCTACTTGACATATCAGTCCCAACGTATCCATGTACAGAGAGCTAGTGTCATGGCAGACGAGTCCAAAATGTGCATATACAGAGAGCTAGATGCATGGCAGAGTATTGCAACATTTCCCTATACAGAGTTTTAGCAACATGGCAGAAGTGTCCAACGTGTCCATACACTGAGAGCTAGCAACATGGAAGAGCAGTCCAACATGTCCATATACAGGGTACTAGCTACATGCAGACAAGTCCAAAATGTCCATATACAGAGAGCTAGCTACATGGCATGGTAGTGCAACATTTCCATATACAGACTTGTAGCTATAAGGCAGATGAGTCCAACTTATATATATACAGAGATCTAACTACATGGCAGGGTAGTGCAACATTTTCATATATAGAGTTCTAGCAACATGGCAGATGTGTCCAACTTGTCCATATACTGAGGGCTAGATACATGGCAGAGCAGTCCAACATGTTCATATTCAGGGTACTAGCTACATGGCAGATGTGTCCAACGGTCCATATGCTGAGAGCCACCTACATGGCAAACAAGTTCAATATGTTCACATACAGAGAGCTACCTACTTGGCATATCAGTCCAAAGTATCCATGTACTGAGCACTAGCTACATGACAGACGAGTCCAAAATGTCCATATACAGAGATCCATCCACATGTCAGTGTAGTACAACTTTTCCATATACTGAGTTCTAGCTACATGTCAGATGTGTCAAAGGTGTTCAAAGACAGAAAGCTACTTACATGGCAGACAAGTCCTATATGCTCATATACAGAGATCTACCTACTTGGCAGATCAGTGCAACATATCCATGTACAGAATGCTATCTATATGGCAGACAAGTCCAAAATGTCCATATACAGAGAGCTAGCTACATGGCAGAGTAGTGAAACATTTCCATATACAGAGTTCGAGCTACATGGAATATGTGTACAACGTGTCCATATACTGAGAGCTAGCTTCATGGCAGAGTAGTCCAACATGTCCATATTCAGGGTAGTAGCTACATGGCAGATTAATCCAACATTTCCATATACTGAGAGATAGGTACATGAAAGACAAGTCCAATATGTTCATATACAGAATGTTAACTACTTGGCAGATCATTCCAACATATCCATGTACAGAGAGCTATCTACATGGCAGACGAGTCCAAAATGACCAGATACAGAGAGCTATCTACATGGCAGTGTAGTGCAACATTTCCATATACAGAGTGCTAGCTACATGGCAGATGAGTCCAACTTGTCTATATACAGAGAGCAAGATACATGGCAGAATAGTGGACCATTTCCAAATACAGAGTTCTAGCTACATGACAGATGTGTCCTATGTGTCCATATACTGAGAGCTAGCTATCTGGCAGACAAGTCCTATATGTTCTTATACAGAGAGCAACCTAATTGGCAGTTCAGTCCAACATATTCTTGCACAGAGAGCCAGATACATGGTAGATGAGTTCAAAATGTCCATATACAGAGAGCTAGCTTGATGGCAGAATACTGAACATTTCTATATACAGAGTTCTAGCTACACAGCAGATGAGTCCAACTTGTTTATATGCAGAGAGTACATGGGAGAGTACTACATGGGAGAATAGTGCAACATGGGAGAGCACTACATGGGAGAGTAGTGCAACATTTCCACATACAGAATGCTAGCTACATAGCAAATGTGTTCAACGTGTCCATATACTGAGAGCTAGCTACATGGCAGAGTAGTCCAACATGTCCATATTCAGGGTAGCAGCTACATGACAGATGTGTCCAACATGTCCACATACTGAGAGCCACCTAAAGGGCAGATAAGTCCAATATTTTCATATAGAGAGACCTACCTGCTTGGCAGATCAGTCCAACATATCCTTGCACAGAGAGCCAGATACATGGTAGATGAGGCCAAAATGTCCATATACAGAGAGCTAGCTAGATGGCAGAGTAGTGCAACATTTCTATGTACAGAATTCTAGGTTCTTGGCAGATGTGTCAAATGCGTCCATTTTCTGAGAGTTAGCTACATGGCAGATGAGTCCAGCATGTGTATATTTAGAGGGCTAGCTACAAGTCAGATGAGTCCAACATGTCTATGTACAGAGAGCTAGGTACATGGCATGGTGGTGCAACATTTCAATATACAGATTTCTAGCTATAAGGCAGATGAGTCCAACTTTGTCTAAATTGAGAGAGCTAACTACATGGCAGGGTAGCGCAACATTTCCATATACAGAATTCTAGCTTAATGGCAGATGTGTCCAACCTGTCCATATACTGATAGCTAGCTACATGGCAGACAAGTACAATATGTTCATATATAGAGAGCTACCTACTTGAAATATCAGTCCAACATACCCATGTACAGTGAGCAAGCCTCATGGAAGACGTGTCCCAATGTCCCTATACAGAGAGCTAGCTACATGGCAGTGTAGTGCAAAATTTCCATATACAGAGTTCTAGCTACAAGGAATATGTGTCCAATTTCTTTATATACAGGGATCTAACTACATGCTAGGGTAGTGCAACATTTACATATACGGAGTTCTAGCAACATGGCATATGTGTTCAACGTGCCCATATACTGAGAGCTATATACATTGCAGAGTAGTTCAACATGTCCATATACAGGGTAATAGCACCATGGCAGATTATTCCAATATGTCCATATAATGAGAGCTAGCTACATGGCAGACAAGTCCAATATGTTCATATACAGAGAGCTACCTACTTGGCAGGTCAGTGTAACATATCCATGTACAGAGAGCTATCTATATGGCAGAAGAGTCCAAAATGTTCATATACAGAGAGCTAGCTACATGGCAGGGTAGCACAACATTTCTATATACAGAATTCTATCTACAAGGCAGATGACTCTAACTGGTCTATATACAGAGAGCAAGCTATATGACAGAGTTTTGTAGCATTTCCACATACAGAGTTATAGCTAATGGCATATGAGTCCAACTTTTCCATGTACTGAGAGCTAGCTACATGGCAGAAAAATCCAATATGTTCATATACAGAGAGCTAAATACTTGGCATATGAGTCCAACATATCTATGTACAGAGAGCTAGCTGCATGGCAGACAAGTCCAATATGTTCATATACAGAGAGCTACCAACTTGGGAGATTGGTCTAACATATCCATGTACAGAGACCTAGCAACATGGCAGACAAGTAAAAAATGTCCATATACAGAGAGCTAGCTACATGGCAAGGTAGAGCAAATTTTCCATATACAGAGTTCTAGCTACAAGCAGATGAGTCAAACTTGTCAATATACAGAGAGCTAGATATATGGCAGAGTACTGCAAAATGTCCATATTCAGAGTTCTACCTATATGGCAGATGTGTACAACGTTTGCATATACTGAGAGTTAGGTTCATGGCAGACAAGTCCAATATGTTCATATACAGAGTGCTACGTAATTGGCAGACCAGTCCAACATATCCATGTACAGAGACCTAGGTACAGGGCAGACAAGTCCAAAATGTCCATATACTGAGTGCTAGCTACATGGGAGGGTATTGCAACATTTCCATATACAGAGTTCTAGTTAAAAGGCAGGTGAGTCCAACTAGTCTATCTACAGAGAGCTAGCAACATGGAATAGTAGTTCAACATTTCCATATACAGGTTTCTAGACACATGGCAGATTTGTCCAACGTGTCTATATACTGATAGCTAGTTACATGGCAGAGTAGTCCATCATGTACATATGTATGATAATAGCTACATGGCAGATGAGTCCAACATATCCACATATGGAGAGCTATCTACAAGGCAGAATTGTGAAGTATGTTCATAAACAGATAGCTACCTAGTTGATAGATTAGTCCAACACATCCATGTACAGAGAGCTAGCTACATGGCAGAAGAGTCCAAAATATCTATGTACAGAGAACTAACTACATGACAGGAAAGTGCAACATTTCCATATAGAGAGTTATAGCTACAAGGTAGATGAGTCAAACTTGTCTCTATACAGAGAGCTTGCTACATGGCAGTGTAGAGCAACATTTCCATATACACAGTTCTAGTAACACAGCAGATGTGTACTATGTTTCCATATACTGAGCGCTAGCTACATGTCAGAATAGTCCAATATATTCATATATGGAGATAACTACTTGGTAGATCATTCCAACATATCCATGTACAGAGAGCTAGCTACATGGCAGACGTGTCAAAAATCTCCATATACAGAGAGCTAGCTACATGGCAATGTAGGGTAAAATTTCCATATACAGATTTCTAGCTACAAGGCAGAGAAGTCCAAATTGTCTATGTATAGAGTGCTAGTTACATGGCAGAGTACTCCAACATATCCATATTCACAGTTGTAGCTACATGGCAGATGTGTACAACGTTTCCATATACTGAGGGTTAGCTACATGTCAGAGTAGTCCAACATGTCCATATTCAGGATATGAGCTACATGGCAGATGTGTCCACCGTGTCCGTATACTGAGAGCCAAATACATGGCAGACAAATCCACCATGTTCATATACAGAGAACTTCCTACTTGTCAGATCAGTCCAACATATCCATGTTCAGAGAGCTAGCTACAAAGCAGGGTAGTGCAACATTTCCATATACCGAGTTCTAGCTACATGGCAGATGTGTCCAACGTGTCCATATACTAAGAGCTAGCAACATAGCAGTGTAATCCTACATATCCATATACAGGGTACTAGCTATGTGGCAGATGAGTTCCTTATATCTATATACAGAGAGCTAGCTACAAGGCAGAAAAGTCCAATATGTTCATAAAGAGAAAGCTACCTACTTGGCAGATAGGTGCAACATATCCATGTACAGAGAGCTAGCTATATGGCAGATGAGTCCAAAATGTCCAGATACAGAGAGCTAGCTATATTGCAGGGTAGTAAAACATTTCCATATACAGAGTTCTAGCTACAAGGCAGATGTGTCCAACGTGTCCATACACTGAGAGATAGCTACATGACCGACAAGTCCAATATGTTCATATACAGAGAGCTACCTACTTTGCAGAGCAGTGTAACATATCCTTGTACAGAGAGCTAGCTACATGGCAGATGAGTCAAAATGTCCATACACAGAGAGCTAGCTACATGGCAGGGTAGTGCAACATTTCCCTCTACTGAGTTCTAGCTACAATGCAGATGTGTTAATGGTGTTCATATACTGAGAGCTTGCTACATGGCAGATGTGTTCAACGTGTCCATATACTGAGAGCTATCTACATGGAAGAGTATTCCAACATATCCATATTCAGGGTAGTAGCTACATGGCAGATGTGTCCAACTTCTCCATATACTGAGAGTCACCTACAGGTCAGACAAGTCCAATATGTTCATATATAGAGAGCTAACTACTTGGCAGATCAGTCCAACATATCAATGTACAGAGAGCTAGCTACATGGCAGATGAGTCCAAAATATCCATATACAGAGAGCTTGCCACATGGAAAGGTAGTGCAACATTTCCATATGCAGTGTTCTATCAACAAGGCAGATGTGTCCAAGGTGACATATACTGAGAGCTAGCTACATGGCAGAGTAGTCCAACATGTCCATATTCAGTGTAGTAGCTACATGTCAGATGTGTCCAACGTGTCCATATGATGAGAACCACCTTCAGGAAGACAAGTCTAATATATTCATATACAGAGAGCTACCTACTTGGCAGATCAGTCCAATATATCCATGTACAGAGAGCTAGCTACATGGCAGTTTATTGCAACATTTTCCTATACTGAGTTCTAGCTTCATGGCAGATGTGTCAATGGTGTTCATATACTGAGAGCTACCTACATGGCAGACAAGTCCAATATGTTCATATACAGAGAGCTACATACTTGTCAGATCAGTCCAACATATACATGTTCAGAGAGCTAGCTACATGGCAGATGAGTCCAAAATGTCCATATACTGAGAGCTAGCCACATGACTGTGTAGTGCAACATTTCCATATACAGAGTTCTAGCTCCAAAGCAGATGAGTCAAACTTGTCTATGTACAGAGAGTTAGCTACATGGCAGAGTAGTGCAACATTTCCATATGCAGAGTTCTAGCTACATGGCAGATTTGTCCAATATGTCCATATACTGAGAGTTAGCTACATGGCAGAGTAGTCCCACATGTCAATATTCAGGGTAGTAGCTACATGGCAGATGTGTCCAACTTGTCCATTTACTGAGAGTAGCCCACATGGCAGATAAGTCCAATATGTTCATATACAGAGCGCTACCTACTATGCAGATCAGTTCAAAATAACCATTTACAGAGAGCTAGCTACATAGGCGAGTAGTGCAACATTTTGAAATACTGAGTTCTAGCTATATGGCAGATGTTTCCAACGTGTTCATGTACTGAGAGCTAGCTACATGTCAGACAATTCCAATATGTTCATATACAGAATGCTGCCTACTTTTCAGATCAGTCCAAGGTATCCTTGTACAGAGAGCTAGCTATATGGCAGATGAGTCCAAAATGTCCATATACAGAGAGCTAGCTATATTGCAGTTTAATGAACCATTTCCGTATACTGAGTCCTAGCTATAAGGCAGATATGTCAATGGTGGTCATGTACTGAGAGTTACCTACATTGCAGACACATCCAGTATATTCATGTACAGAGAGCTACATACTTGTCAGATCAGTCCAACTTATCCATGTACAGAGTGCTAGCCACATGACAGGGTAGTGCAACACTTCCATATACAGAGTTATAGCTACAAGGCAGATGAGTCCACCTTGTCTATATACATGGAGTTAGCTACATGGCAGAGTAGTCCACTATGTCCAAATTCAGGGTAGTAGCTACACAGCAGATGTGTCCAACGTGTCCATATACTGAGAGCCATCTACAGGGCAGACAAGTCCAATAGGTTCATATATAGAGAGCTACCCACATGGCAGATAAGTCCAACATATCCATGTACAGAGAGTATGCTACATGGCAGATGAGTGCAAAATGTCCATATACAGAGAGCTAGCCACATGGCAGGGTAGTGCAACTTTTCCATATACAGAGTTCTAGCTACAAGGCAGATGAGTTCAACTTGTCTACATACAGCTAGCTAGCTACAGGGCAGAGTATTGCAAAATTTCCATATGCAGAGTTCTAGCTACATGGCAAAAGACTCCAACATGTCCATATTTTGAGTACTAACTACATTGCAGAGTAGTCCAACGTGTCCATATTCAGGGTAGTAGGTACATGGCAGATGTGTCCAACGTGTCCATATATGGAGAACCTACTACAAGGGAAACAAGTCCAATATGTTCCTATACACAGAGCTACCTACTATCAGATGAGCCCAACGTTTCCATGTATACAGAGCTAGCTACATGTCAGAAGAGTCCAAAATGTCCATATACAGAGAGCTAGCTACATGGCAGGGCAGTGCAACATTTCCATATACAGAGTTCTAGGTACAAGGCAGATGAGTCCAACTTGTCTATATACAGTGAGCTAGCTTCATGGCAGAGTAGTGCAACACTTCCATATACAGAGTTCTAGCTACATGGCAGTTGTGTCTATCATGAGACATTGAGAGCTAACTATATGGCAGACAAGTCCAATATTTTCATACACAGAGAGCTACCTACTTGGCAGATGAGTCCAACATCTACATGTGCAGAGAGCTAGCCTCCTGGAAGATGAGTCCAAAATGTCCTCATACAGAGAGCTAGCTACATGACCAAGTAGTGCAACATTTCCATATACAGAGTTCTAGCTACATGACAGATGTGTCCAATGTGTCCATTTACTGAGAGCTAGCTTCATGGCACAGTAGTCCAACATGTCCATATTTAGGGTAGTAGCTACATGGCAGATGTGTCCCACGTGTCCTTATACTGAAAGCCAGCTACAGGTCAGATAATTCCAATATGTTCATATATAGAGAGCTGCGTACTTGGCAGATCAGTCCAACATATTCATGTACAGAGAGTTAGCTACATGGCAGATATGTCCAAAATGTCCATATACAGAGAGCTAGACACATGGCAGGGTAGTGCAACTTTTCCATATACAGAGTTCTAGCTACAAGTCAGATGAGTCTAAGTTGTCTACATACAGAGAGCTAGCTACAGGGCAGTGTCTTGCAAAATTTCCATATGCAGAGTTCTAGCTACATGGCAGATGACTCCAACATGTCCATATTCTGAGTGCTAGCTACATTGCAGAGTAATCCAACATGTCCATATTCACGGTAGTAGGTACATGGCAGATGTTTCCAACATGTCCATATACTGAGAACCTACTACAAGTCAAACAAGTCCAATATGTTCCTCTACACAGAGCTACCTACTATCAGATCAGTCCAACATATCCATGTACAGAGAGCTAGCTACGTGGCAGGCGAGTCCAAAATGTCCATATACAGAGAGCTAGCTACATTTCAGGGTAGTGCAACATTTCCATATACAGAGTTCTAGCTACAAGGCAGATGAGTCCAACTTTTCTATAAACAGAGAGCCAGCTACATGGCAGAGTAGTGCAACATTTCCATATACAGAGTTCTGGGTACATGGCAGATGTGTCAAACTTGTCCATATAATGAGAGCTAGCTATATGGCTGACAAGTCCAATATGGTCATATACAGAGAGCTACCTACTTGGCAGATCAGTCCAACATATCCATGTAGAGAGAGTTCTATCTACATGGCATATGTGTCGAACGTGTCCATACATTGAGAGCTAGCTATATGGCAAACAAATCCAATATGTTCATATACAGAGAGCTACCTACTTGGCAGATCAATCCAACATCTACATGTACAGAGAGCTAGCTACATAGTTGTTGTTGTTGTTGTTGTTAAGTGCCATTGAGTCGGGTCCGACCCATAGCGACCCTGTACAGGGTTTCCGAGGGTGTACGAGTCCAAAATGTCCTCATACAGAGAGCTAGCTACATGGGAGGGTAGTGAAACATTTCTATATACAGAGTTCTATCTACAAGGCAGAGGAGTCGAACTTGTCTATATACAGAGAGCTAGCTATATGGCAGAGCACTGCAACATTTCCATATACAGAGTTCTAGCTACATGGCAGATGTGTCCAACGTGTCTATACACTGAGAGCTAGCTACATTGCAGACAAATCCAAAATGTCCATATACAGGGTACTAAAAACATTTCAGATAAGTCCAACATTGCCATAAACTGACAGCTAGCTACACGGCGGACAAGTCCTATATGTTCATATACAGAGAGCTAACTTCTTGGCAGATCAGTGTAACATATTCATGTACAGAGAGCCAGCTACATGGCACACGAGTCCAAAATGTCTAACGTGTCTTTATACTAAGAGCTAGCTACATGGCAGTGTAGTCCAACATGTCCATATTCAGGGTAGTAGCTACATGGCAAATGTGTTCAACATGTCCATATACTGAGAGCCACCTACATGGCACACAAGTCCAATATGTTCATATATACAGAGCTACCTACTTGGCAGATCAGTCCAACATGTCCATGGACAGAGAGCTAGCTACATGGCAGACAAGTCAAAAATGTCCATATACAGAGAGTTAGCTACAAGGCAGATGAGTCCAACTTGTCTATCTACAGAGAGCTAGCTACATGGCAGAGTAGTGCTACATTTCCATATACAGAGTTCTAGCTACATGGTAGATGTGTCCAAGATGTCCATATACTGAGAGCAAGCTACAAGGTTGAGTATTCAAACAATTCCATATACAGGGTCCTAGCTACATGGCAGATGAATCCAATATGTCCATATACTGAGAGTTAACTACATGGCAGACAAGTCCAATATGTTCATATACAGAGAGGTACATACTTGGCAGATCAGTCCAACATATCCATGAACAGTGAGCTAGCTAAATGGCAGACGAGTACAACATGTGCATATACAGAGAGCTAGCTACATGGAAGGGTAGTGCAACATTTCCATATACAGAGTTCTGGCTACAAGGTAGATGAGTCCAACTTGTCTATCTATAGAGAGCTAGGTACATGGCAGGGTAGTGCAACATTTCCATATACAGAGTTATAGCCACATGGCAGATGTGTACAACTTGTCTGTATACTGAGAGTTAGCTACAGGGCAGACAGTCCAATATGTTCATATACAGAGATTTACCTACTTACCAAGTCAGTCCAACATGAACATGTACAGAGAAGTAGCTACATGGCAGACGAGTTCAAAATGTCCATATACAGAGAGTAAGCAACATGGCAGGGTAGTGCATTATTTCCATATACAGAGTTCTAGCTACAAGGCAGACGAGTTCAACTTGTCTATATACAGAGAGTTTGCTACATGGCAGAGTAGTGCAACCTTTCCATATACAGAGTTTTAGCTACATATCAGATGTGTCCATCGTGTTCATTTACTGAGAGATAGCGACATGGCCGAGTAATCAAACATGTCCATATTCAGGATACTAGCTACAGGGCAGTTGTGTCCAACATGTCCATAAACAGAGAGCCACCTACATGGCAGACAAGTCCAATATATTCATAAAAGGAGAGCTACATACATCGCAGAGCAGTCCAACATATCCATGTACAGAAAGCTAGCTACATGGCAGACAATTCCATAATGTACATATAGAGAGAGATAGCTACATGGCAGGGTAATGCAACATTTCCATATACAGAGTTGTAGCTACAAGGTAGATGAGTCCAACTTTTCTATATACAGAGAGCTAGCTACATGGCAGATTAGTGCAACACTTCTATATACAGAGATCTATCTACACGGCAGATGAGTCTAAGTTGTCTATATACAGAGAGCTAGCTACATGGCAGGGTAGTGCAACATTTCCATATACAGAGTTCTCGTTACATGGCAGATGTGTCCAAGGTGTCCATATCCTGAGAGCTAGCTACATTGCAGACAAGTCCAATATGTTCATAGAGAGAGTGCTACATACTTGTCAGATCACTGTAACATATCCATGTACAGAAAGCTAGTTCCATGTCATACGAGTCCAAAATGTCCATTTAGAGAGCAAGCTACATGGAAGGTTAGTGTTAGTTTTCCATATACAGAGTACTACCTACAAGGCAGAAGAGTCCAACCTGTATATATACAGAGAGTTAGCTACATGGAAGAGTAGTGCAACATTTCCATATACAGAGTTCAAGTTCTATGGCAGGTGTGTCCAATGTGTCCATATACTGAGATCTAGCAACATGGCAGAGTAGTCCAACATGTCCATATACAGGGTACTAGCTACATGGCAGATGAGTCCAACATGTCCCTATACTGTGAGCTAGCTACATGTCAGACAAGTCCAATATGGTCACTTAAAGAGTTGTACCTACTTGGCAGATCACTTCAACATATCCATGTTCAGAGAGCCAGCTACATGGCAGACGAGTTTAAAATGTCCATATTCAGAGAGATAGCTACATGGTTGGGTAGTGCAACATTTTCATATACACAGTTCTATCTACAAGGCAGATGAGTCCAGCTTGTCTATATACAGAGAGCTAGCTACATGGCAGAGTAGTGCAACATTTCCATA
>NW_006408625.1:10559065-10565606 GCF_000296735.1 Chrysochloris asiatica
CTACATGGAAGGGTAGTGAAATATTTCCATACACAGAGTTCTAGCTACATGGCAGATGTGTCCAAGGTGTCCATACACTGAGAGCTAGCTACATGGCAGAGTAGTAATCATTTCCATATACAGAGTTCAAGCTACAAGGCAGATGAGTCCAAAGTGTTCATATACTGAAACTTAGCTACATGGCAGACAAGTCCAATATGTTCATATAAATAGAGCTAATTACTTTGCAGATCAGTGTAACATATCCATATACAGCAAGCTAGCTACATGGCAGGTGGATCCTAAATGTCCACATACAGAGAGATAACTACATGGCAGGGTAGTGCAACATTTCCATATACAGGGTTCTAGCTACATGGTAGATGTGTCCAAGGTGTCCATAAATTGAGAGGAACATACATGGCAGATAAGTCCAATATGTTCATATACAGAGAACTACATACTTGGCAGATCAGTCCAACATATCCATGTACAGAGAGCTAGCTACATGGCAGACGTGTCCAAAATGTCCATATACAGATAAGATGGCTACATGGCAGGGTAGCACAACATTTTCATTTCCAGAGTTCTAGCTACAATTAAGATGAGTCCAACTTGTCTATATACAGAGAGCTAGCTATAATGCAGAGTAGTGTAACATTAAAAATATACAGAGTTCTAGCTAGATCGCAGATGTGTCCAAAGTGTCCATATACTGAGACCTCTCAACATGGTAGACAAGTCTGATATGTTCATATACAGAGAGCTACCTATTTGGCAGATCAGTCCAACATATCCATGTACAGAGAGCTAGCTACATGGAAGACGAGTCCAAAATGTGCATATACAGAGAGCTAACTATATGGCAGAGTAGTGCAACATTTCCAAATACAGAGTTCTAACTACATGGCAGATGTATCCAAAGTGTCCATATACTGAGAGCTCACTAGATGACAGTGTAGTGCAACATTTCCATATACAGAGTACTAGTTAAAAGGCAGATGAGTCAACTTGTCTATATACAGAATGTTAGGTACATGGCAGAATAGTGCAACATATCCAGATACAGAATTCTAGCTACATGGCAGATGAGTCCAACATGTCCATATACTGAGAGCTGGCTACATGGTCAAGTAGTCCAACATGTCTATATTCAAGGTACTAGCTACATGGCAGATATGTCCAATGTGTCCTTATACTGAGGCCCATCTACATGACATATAAGTCCAATATGTTCAAATACAGAGACCTATATACTTTCCAGATCAGTCCAACACATCCATGTACAGAGATCTAGCTATATGGCTGATGAGTCCACAATGTCCATATACAGATGCTAGCTACATGGCAGGGTAGTGCAACATTTCCATATACAGTGTTCTAGCTACTAGGCACATGAGTCCTACTTGTCTATATACAGAGAGTTAGCTACCTGGCAGAGTAATGCAACATTCCCATATACAGAGTTCTATGTACATGGCAGATGTATCCAACGTTTCCATATACTGAGAGCTAGCTACATGGAAGTAAAATCTAATATGTTCATATACAGAGAGCTACCTACTTGGCATATCAGTTCAACATATCCATGTATAGAGAGCTAGCTACCTGGCAGACGAGTCAAAATCTCCATATACAGAGAGCTAGCTATATGGCAGAGTAGTGCAACATTTCCATATACAGAGTTCTAGATACATGGCCGAAGTGTCCAAGGTGTCCACACACGGAGATATTGCTATATGGCAGAGTAATGCATCATTTCTATATATAGAGTTCAACCTGCATGGCAGATGAGTCCAAAGTATTCATATACTGAGAGCTAGCTACATGGCAGATGGCAGACAAGTACAATATTTTCATATACAGAGAACTACCTACTTGGCAGATCCGTCCAACATATCCATGCACATAGAACTAGCTGCATGGCAGACGAGTCCAAAATGTCCATATACAGAGACCTAGCTACATGCTAGGGTAGTGCAACATTTCCATATAAAGACTTCTAGCTACAAGACAGATGAGTCCATCTTGTCTATGTAAGGAGAGCTAGCTACATGGCAGTGTAGTGTAACATTTCCATATACAGAGTCCTAGCAACATGCCAGATGTGTTCAATGTGTCCATATACTGAGAGCCAGCTACATGGCAGACAAGTACATTATTTTCATATACAGAGAGCTACCTACTTGAGAGATCCGTCCAACATATCCATGTACAGAGAGCTAGCTTACGGCAGATGAGTCCAAAATGTCCATATACAGAGAGCTAGATACATGGCAATGTAGTACAACATTTCCATTTACAAAGTTCTAGCTACATGGCAGATGTGTTCAACGTATCCATGTACTGAATGCTACCTACATGCCAGACAAATCCAATATGATTATATACAGAGAGCTACCTACATGGCATATCAGTTCAACATATCCATGTACAGAGAGGTAGCTACATGGCAGATGAGTCCAAAATGTCCATATACAGAGAGCGACCTACATGGCTTGGTGCAACATTTCCATATACAGAGTTTTAGGTACATGGCAGATGTGTCCAATGTGTCCATACACTGAGAGCTAGCTACATGGCAGAGCAGTCCAACATGTCCATATACAGGGTACTAGTTACATGGCAGACAAGTCCAATATGTTCATATACAGAGAGCTACCTACTTGGCAGATCAGTCTAACATATTGATGTACAGAGAGCTAGTACATGGTAGACCAGTCCAAAATGTTCATATACAGAGAGCTACCTACATGGAAGGGTAGTGAAATATTTCCATATACAGAGTTCTAGCTACATGGCAGATGTGTCCAAGGTGTTCAGACACTGAGAGCTAGCTACATGGCAGAGTAGTGAATCATTTCCATATACAGAGTTCAATCTACAAGGCAGATGAGTCCAAAGTGTTCATATACTGAAACTTAGCAACATGGCAGACAAGTCCAATATGTTCATATAAATAGTGGTAATTACTTTGCAGATCAGTGTAACATATCCATATACAGCGAGCTAGCTACATTGCAGGTGGGTCCAAAATGTCCACATACAGAGAGATAGCTACATGGCAGGGTAGTGCAACATTTCCATATTCAGAGTTCTAGCTACATGGTAGATGTGTCCAAGGTGTCCATATATTGAGAGGTATCTACATGGCAGATAAGTCCAATATGTTCATATACAGAGAACTACCTACTTGGCAGATCAGTGCAACATATCCATGTACAGAGAGCTAGCTGCATGCTGGACGAGTCCAAAATGTCCATATACAGATAAGCTGGCTACATAACAGGGTAGTGCAACATTTCCATATACAAATTTCTAGCTACAATTCAGATGAGTCCAACTTGTCTATATACAGAGAGCTAGCTACAATGCAGAGTATTGTGACATTAAAATATAAAAAGTTCTAGCTAGATGGCAGATGTGTCCAAAGTGTCCATATACTGAGACCTCGCAACATGGCAGACAAGTCCAATATGTTCATATACAGAGAGGTACGTACTTGGCAGATCAATCCAACATATCCATGTACAGAGAGTTAGCTACATGGAAGACGAGTCTAAAATGTCCATATATGGCAGAGTAGTACAACATTTCCAAATACAGAGATCTAGCTACATGTGAGATGTATCCAAAGTGTCCATATACTGAGAGCTCGCTAGATGTCAGGGTAGTGCTACATTTCCATATACAGAGTTCTAGCTAAAAGGCAGATGAGTCACACTTGTCTATATACAGAGTGTTAGGTACATAGCAGAGTAGTGCAACATTTCCATATACAGAGTTCTAGCTACATGGCAGATGAGTCCAAGTGTCCATATACTGACAGCTAGCTACATGGTCGAGTAGTTCAACATGTCTATATTCATGGTACCAGCTACATGGCATATGTGTCCAACGTGTCCATATACTGAGAGCCACCTACATGGCAGATAAGTCCATAATGTTCATATACAGTGACCTACATACTTCGCAGATCAGTCCAACACATCCATGTACAGAGAGCTAGTTATAGGGCAGACGAGTCCACAGTGTCCATATACAGATGCTAACTACATGGCTGGGTAGTGCAACATTCCCATATACAGAGTTCTTGCTACTAGGCAAATGAGTCCAACTTGTCTATATACAGAGAGCTAGCTACATGGCAGAGTACTGCAACATTCGAATATACAGAGTTCTAGGTACATGGCAATTTGTCCAACGTTTCCATATACTGAGAACTAGTTACATGGAAGAAAAATCCAATATGTTCATATACAGAGAGCTACGTACTTGGCATATCAATTCAACATATCCATGTACAGAGAGTGAGCTACATGGCAGATGAGTCCAAAATGTCCATAAACAGAGAGCTAGCTACATGGCAGAGTAGTGCTACATTTCCATATACAGAGTTCTAGCTACATGGCTGATGTGTGCAAGGTGTCCATACACTGAGAGTTTGCTACATGGCTGAGTAGTGCATCATTTCCATATACAGAGTTCAAGCTACATGGCAGATGAGTCCAAAGTGTTCATATACTGAGAGCTAGCTACATGGCAAAATAGTGCAACATTCCATATACAGAGTTCTAAGTATATGGCACATATGTCCAAAGTGTCCGTAACATGAGAGTGAGCTACATGGCAGAGTCGTCCAACATTTCCATATTCAGAGTATCAGCTACATGGCAGATGTGTCCAACTTGTCCATAGACTGAGAGACACCTAAATGCAAACAAGTCCAATATGTTTATATACAGAGAGCTACCTACTTGGCAGATCTGTCCAATGTATCCATGTACAGACAGCTAGCTACATGGCAGACAATTCCAAAATGTCCATATACATAGAGCTAGCCACATGGCAGGGTTATGCAACATTACCATATACAGAGTTCTAGCTACATGGCAGATGTGCCCATCGTGTCCTTTTACTGAGAACCACCTACATGGAAGGCAAGTCCAATTTGCTCATATGCAGAGAGCTACCTCCTTGGTAGATCAGTCCAACATATCCATGAACAGAGAGCTAGCTATATGGCAGATGAGTCCAAAATGTCCATATACAGAGAGCTAGCAATATGGCAGGATAGTGCAACATTTCCATATACAGAATTGTAGCTACAAGGAAGATGAATCCAACTTGTCTATATACAGAAATCTAACTACATGCAGGGTAGTGCACCATTTCATTTACAGAGTTCTAGCTACATGGCAGACTTGTCTAACGTGTCCATATACTGAGAGCTAGCTACATGGCAGATCAATCCAAAATATCCATTCACAGAGAGTTATCTACATATTAGACGAGTCCAAATTTCCATATACAGAGAGCTAGATATATGGCAGAGTAATGCATTTTTTCCATATACAAAGTTCAAGTTACATGGCAGATGATTCCAAAGTGTTCATTTACTGAAAGCTAGCTACATGACAAACAAGTCAAATATGTTCATATACAGAGTGCTACCTATTTCTCAGATCAGTGTAACATATCCATGTACAGAGAGCTAGCTACATGGCAGACAAGTCCAAAATGTCCATATACAGAGAGTTAGCTACATTTAAGGGTAGTGCAACATTTCCATATACAGAGTTCTAGCTACATGGCAAATGTGTCCATGGTGTCCATATAGTGAGAGCTACCTACATAGCAGACAAGTCCATTGTGTTCACATACAGAGAGCTACCTATTTCGCAGATCAGTGTAACATATCCATGTACAGAGAACTAGCTACATGGCAGACGAGTCCAAAATGTCCTTATACAGAGAGCTAGCTACATTTAAGGGTAGTGCAACATTTCCATATACAGAGTTCTAGCTACATGGCAGATGTGTCCCTGGTGTCCATATATTGAGAGTTACATACATGGCAGACAAGTCTATTACATTTATATACAGAGAGCTATAAGATGCTGCCAAGAAGCAGGTCAAGAGACTTAGAAGAGTCTTAAGATTTAAAGCGTACTATACTTTCCAGTGGTTATTTTACAAACACATGTTTCTCTCCATCATACAGGAAGTAATATTCAATTCATCTAAAAGTTTTAAGCAATTTAAACACTGATTTGCATCCTCTAATAAAAGATATGTCATGTAAAATAAGATATTCAATACCGAGTTACCAAAAAAGAAAGCAAGCAAGAACTAGAATACTCGCTAGTAGTATAAATAATATACAATTTTAGAGGATTTTTATTTTTTATTTTTTTAACAGGGAAGCACTGTCGGAAGTTTTGATCTTTTAAAACTCTCTCTGAATCTTTGGAGGAATAAAAGAAAGGAGCACAATGTAGAAATAACGATCTACAAACAAGAAGTAGATATAATTAAATATCACAGTTAAATGTCATAAAAACACATAATAGCACCTATTGCCAGAAAATGTCTATAGACTAAAAAGTGAGAACTTGATAAACTATTCATGACACACTGAATATTGAATATACTGCTCAAAATAAAAATCTGAATATTTATAACTCAAAACAAAACATGTTTTTTAAAAGTCAGTAATGTTCATATCATCATAAAATACTTGCAAATCATCTTCTCACATTTATGTTCTATTCTTTTCTAA
>NW_006408625.1:10565999-10574142 GCF_000296735.1 Chrysochloris asiatica
CAAATATATGATTTTTAAAAAGCTAGGAGGTAAACTAGTCACAACCAACAACTGTGTGGAGGGATAATAGGATTACATTTATTGGCTACTCTATCAACTTAAATTCTCATAAAATCCTCCGGATCTATTAAATAACTGCAGAACTGAAGTATGCTTTCCTACGGGAATTGGAAAACAAATTAGATATCATTACAATTCGATACAAATAAAAATCCATCACTTCTCATTTTACAGCTTTATCATTTAAATCAGACCACACTTTTCCCTGGGAAATCAAGCAGGTCACCTAACATAATTATAAATTTTAGCAGTATCTCGAAATAAAACCTGGATTTGAGTAAATTTTGGAAAACTGTAGTAACTACACCTCCCCGAAGTGAATACAACAAACATCTGTTGCAAGAATTGCTTGGCTTTCAGAAAGTATGTAAAGGGTGCTCTTTTTCCCAGTGTATTGCTATTTTATTTTTATTTAATGCTCATCTGATTAAAAAAAAAAAGCTTCTACCATCAATTCTCAAAATGTATAATCTTAAAAAATTCTGTTAAGCATAGGTCATTACCAGGTAGAGTACAGAAAGGGAAACTATGCAATGGACAAGACTCCACTTGCATTCTAAAAGGGCCACAAAATAATTGGGCATATTTCCCTCTGTCTGTGGGTTACATTGCAATTTTAATCACTGTCTCCCTTTCCTAGTTCAATGCTCTACAGAAACTTCAAAATCCTCACTTTATAGGAAGGACTAAATATACAATCTCCTGATCATTTTTATCCTCTTTTAGAATCCTGGTGATAATCCAGCTTTTTCCTCTGGATTTTACCAGCTTCTAAAATCAACAAAACCAACAATACCTTGGTATCGTCATTAAATGACAAGTGAATCCCTAAAATTTGACTCCAGTGACAAGTTTAACAAGAGCACAATCTTTGTATAACACAGTATAGCAGATGATAGAATCATTTCATTCTAGGAGAGGAAGAATCAACAGCCTTGGTGACTCCTCTTTACGTAGTGGCTTCATAAATTTTGGTAAATTAAATGTACTTCCCTTGATTCTGAAAGAAAATAATTTTGTCTATATTTCACAGGTAGTTTACAGAAAATCAATCTTTTTAACATTTAGAAATTTCACAGAAAGCACACATATTATCAGATGTGAATGAATAAACATGTTTATAAGCAGTAGGATACAGGGGCATTCAGCACTTAAGATAAGAAAAGAAAGAGAATAAAATGAATATCACTTTTAAACCTATTTAAAGGAACATGTGACTTTGCTCACTTCTCAGTCTTCTACTTCCTCCTCTAAAGAGCTTGTTTGGGTAGCGTAATGGTTATGAGTTGGGCTGCAAACCCTAAGGTTAGCAGTTCAAAACTACCAGCTATTCTGCAGGAGAAAGATGAGGCTTTCTGCTTCCATAAAGACTTATAGCCTTTGAATCTTTGCAGGGTCACTATGAGTTGGAACCTACTCCTTAATGCAAAACCACCATCACCACCACTTCCTCGTCTACCTAAGCCTGTTCCCAACCACTTTGAGGTTATTCCTTATCCAAAAAAATTAAGATTCATTTTCACATCTCTATTTTTATGTTACTAATAATGTATAGACTTAGTTCTTAAAGTATTTCAATAAGACATCATTAGACAATGTACAGAGAAACCTTTTTGTCATCAATTAATGGGAAAAACGGGAAACTTCCATTTCTGTTTGTGTTAAACCTAAAGTAGGTGTGTATGCTTCATTGATGTTTCCAGAAACTTCTAGGAGACTTTATCTTTATATTAAAATGTGTTCATACTTGTCATTAAACCAATCTAAAATGTACCTGTATGACGTTTCGATAATAATAGGAAAAAATGCTTTATTTAAACAGTCCTCAAACTGATTATCTGGAAATTCCATTGCAAGCAAAAAGTTGAGGAAGTTTGCTTTAAATTCATATAAATGAAAAGAAGACCGACGTCATGCATGCTTCAGTACATAAAAGTTTAGAATCATTTGTGGAACATATCTGTGAATGCTATACATTTACAGCCTCTGCCATACTAAAAGACAACATCCAGCATCATTATTACAAAGTCGGTGCGGGGGGAGGGGAGGATCTAGGAGGGAGACGCTGATAGGAGAAATGAGGTGCGAGGGGAGACAAGGGAATTTTCTGTACTTTTTCCACAATATTTCTGTAAACTTAAATCTCCTCTAAAACACCAAGTCTATTAAAAAAAAAGATATTTCCATTTTCTTATGAGAGACAGCCAACCACCACACTTGGCATATTCAAAATCAATTAATAAATAGTTTAAAGCTTCTTTATTCAGTGTGACTCTCTAATTTCTACTCAGGGATATCATGACTCATATACTGGGTTTAAAGAACACACTAGTCTGCACTATCTAATTTCCAAGAAAACCAGACAAGCATTTTCTTAAATTAAAAAACAAACAACAAAAAACACCTCTTTCATGTATTACATGGCTTGAATAAACTAATTTGAAGTTATATAAATTGTGGTGTATCTTCTATGTTAGGTGCCGTCACATTGGTTCCAACTCGGAGAGACCCTACATAGGTTTCTAAGGTTGTAAATCTTCATAAGAGCAAAAGCCTCATTTTTATGGTTAGCAGTCCAGTGTTTATCCTACATATCCACACCAGGACATGCTCCATTATCTATTATATATCATAACATATATGCACATGTTATACTGCTTGTATATTTTAATATATATTACATGTATTATCAATAACAATGCCTTTCCAGAAAAGCACTATATAATCATAAATTAAACACCTGTAATTACCTCTGATTACATATTATTATATCCATTTCCATTCTGCAGACATAAAAACTACTGCTGAGAAGTTAAAAAATTTGCCTAAGGTCTTAAGAACAGGTCAGTAGGCATCATAACTGCACTGCTGAATATCTATCTGTACATTAATGCTTCTCTGAATGGATTTTTATTGCTATTTCTGTCTTAATTACTTGGTATAATCTATAAGGAATTTCCAAAATCTATAAAGGAAACAAGTACTAAGTACTTGCGGAATGAGGCAACTAAAGAGAGGCATTAGTTTGATTTGCTTAAGAAGAGATCCTTGCCTTCACTATTTTTCCAAATCTGAAATAAAACCTACATATGGTACCTCTTCTATGTAGTACATTGAACTTCAAAGTAAATTATCCAAAGTAATCCCACTCACTTATAATAAATGGCATTATTCTCATTTCACAGGTGAGAAGCTAGACACAGGAACAAAGTTATTTACTTGCCCATGGGTCACACACACTCTAAGTGTGGGGGAGGTTTGGAGTTATAACATGCTATTTCTTGGCTCCACTTCCATTTGTGAGACTAAAAAGCTACCTTTCCTATTAATCATTTTATTCCAAAGTCACTTGAGGAACGACATGCTTTTTTGAAAGACTATGGGATGACACATCCTGAAAGGTACAGATATAAAGAAATGCATCAAAAGTTTTAATTTTATTCTACTTAGAGGCTATAATTTCATACATTTCCATAAAAAGCTGGAGAATGAATTAAAGAAGTCAGTGGTCTAAAAGAGTATGTTAAAGAACCAGATCTTTGGCTCTTCAAAATAGATGAGAAGAGTATCGTGGTATGTCCTCTTAACTTTTGCTGAACGGTTAAAAGACCCCAAACCAATAGAAGACCTACATGGCGGAGGTGGGTGGTGGTGGAAGAGTTATGTATGAAAAGATGAATGTCTACCAGAAATCAGGCTTTCTGATTTCTAAAAAAACTAAGGTTATCATATTGAAAACAGCATTAATAGGGATTTCTCTAATTATATAAATCTTGCCAGATTCCAATGTGGAAGCAAAAGCACCCCCTCACACAGGTAAAATGCTATGTCATGTTGATGAGACCTACCTCTTGTACTGAACGAGCAGCTGGCTTGTCTTGATGATTGGCCAATATTGAAAAGGGTAAAGTGCATAACTGTGGATGCTGAAGAGCTGAGTGCAGTTCGTTTCTAGCAGTTTCTAAATCATCTTCTGAAGAGGCACTGTCTAATACAAATATAACCCCTTGAGATCCTTGGTAGTAGCGGCTCCAGTATTTGCGAATATTATCAGCTCCTATGAAAAAAAAAATTACCTTTAAAAAACAGTTTCAGCAACAAAAAAATGTTCCCTATACTAATTACACCATAGTTTAAAAAAAAAAATTAAGTGCTCCACTCTACGGTACAAGGAGCTCTGGTAGCATAGTGGTTACGAATCGGCTGCGAATCACAAGTTCAGCAATTCAAAACTACCAGCGATTCTGCAGGAGAAAGATGAGGCTTTCTGCTCCCATAAAGATTTACAGCCTTGGAGATCCTATGCAGGGTCGTTGTGAGTTGGAATCGACTCCACAGTACACCACCACTCACTGTAGTGTACAGAGTGGTTCAGGATTTCAGAAAAGGCAGAGGTCAGGGTGAACGTGAACAGAAAAGAATGAGAACAAACAGGTGGATATAGGTTTGAAGAAGAGTGCAAAGGTTTGAGAGACCTTATTGATGTCTTTCTTATCAAAATACGTGAGAAAGAATCATCAGGTTAAAAACTTCTCAGAATTAAATTCAAAACAATGTTTTCACACTTTGTCCAACAGTCTTATATAAACTACACTTGCTACAATTGAGATCAAACCTAACTCAGAGAGCAGGGTGACCAACAGTTAACCAAACTACTTTCTGTAACATTCGCAATACCTTTTTTCTCTTTTTAACAGAACTGCTTTCTGAGCAGAATGTTGTTGTTAAGTATCGTTGCGTTGGTTCTAATCTATAATGACCTTGTATAGGTTTTCTGAGGAGCAGCTGGTGAGCTTGACCAGCTGACCTTGCAGTTCAAATGGCTTTGCAGTCTGGAGCATTAACGCACAGCGCCACACCCAGGACGCCTCTGATCAGAATGGTGGTGGTGGTAGTGTGCCGTGGAGTCAGTTCTGACTCATAGCGACCCTTTATAGAGTTTCTGAGGCTGTAAATCTTTACGGGAGAAAAAATCCTCATCTTTATCAAGCAGAGCAGCTGGTAGTTTTGAACTGCTGGCCGTGAGGTTCGCACCCCAATTTGTAGCCACTATGCTACCAGAGCTCCTTTCTGATCAGAATTTTGTTGTTTTTGTTAAGTGCTATAGAGTTGGTTCCGATTCATAGAAACCCTGTATAGGGTTTCTGAAGAGCAGCTGGTGAGCTTGAACCACCAACCTTGCAGTTCAAATGGCGTTGTAGTCTGGCCATTAACTCGCAGCACCACACCAGGACTCCTTCTGATCAGAATAGCCTTGCTTAATTTCATCTAAAGAACTATTAGCATAAAGCTTTACACATCAAAGTGCTTAAATTTGTGGAAGAGAAAACCTTTGTCTTTGGTACATGTGTTTAAATACATTCGGTTTAACAATCCATAAGGGATGAAAGAATAAAAGAAAATGAGCACACTCATGAACTAAATTAAGTGAGGAAGATAAAGCGTGAATCGATAGTAAAAGGTATTTGGTGGCATGGGACTGATAAGATAAGGTATCAGTTTTATGTTTCATCAATTATGTTTTCATCATTTACATAATTACATATTATAATAATGGACCAGGGTCATGTCTATTTCCGTTTTGCATTTCTAATACTTAATATAATGTGTAACTCAAAGCTCAATACAGTATTTTGAATGAAAGACAAAATGAAATTATGTATTCCTTAAACTTACAGAATAACATATATCACCAACATCTAGAATTTCCTAAAAGCAAATTCTGATGTTTTTGTTCTTTTGCTTATTTTATACTCCCAAATTATAAAGGGAGTGTTATCATGAGAAACTAGGAAAGAAATATACAAACACGAGGCGGGAAGCATGTTGTAATGAAGGCAGAAGCTAGATAAAGTATGGATTCAGAAATCTAGTCATAGTTTGATCCCACGGGGAGTTCTAGAGCTTGGATTAAATCACAAGAGTTGGCCAGTCTAGAAGCAAAAGGGCAGGACTGTGATACCCTCACATAATCATTGGCTATGAGCCACCACTGAGGAAGAGGAGGGACTTGTGGTATGATCTCATAATCATCCAAACATATTTGGTTGAAGAAACTCCCAACCAACTCCTGCCAGCTAAGGGCAAGCCTCTGGAGAAGGGTACAGGTGTGAGTCATTAGCAGCCAACAAGCACAGCAGCTGGGAGATGGGTGCATTGGCCCAGTAAAGGAGATCGGGGTGGGAAACCCACAGCATCTGCTATAAGCAATATCCAGACATCATCCATAAGCTGAAGAACCATCCATAAGCTAGAGGGACAAAAGTGGAGGTAGGGCTATCCAGTAGTAAATTCTTTAAAAACAAAAACAAAAATATTGTGTGTGTATGCATTTGTACTTGAGTTAATGAAAAACATTATTAGTATAAAGGATGTATAGCAAACAGTTTTCATGTGATGAGAATATACAGAATAAATCTTATCATATATTCTATATTGCAAATCACTTGATACTTTGCCCAATAGTCTTAAATAAACAACATTCTCAAAACTAACTTCAAATGTAACTCAGAACAGCAGTTCTCAGATGTTCACCAAAATGAAATGACGTTCCATAACATTATCGTTTGAAAGGATGACACAGGCATCCATAGTGTTTTCTTCTGCTATGCATAGGACTGCATATCATTATCTTGGTGATTGTGTTGGTCTCTGATCATGGCAACCTTGCATAACTTTATCTAAAGAGTTACAACTATTACCACAATAACTTCAACTATCCAAGTGCTCACTTTGTCATTACTGTGGTGGCTGTGTGTTGCTATGAGACTGGAGGATATGCCACCGGTATTATAAATACCAACAGGTCACCCAGAGTGGACAGGTTTTACTGGAGCTTCCACACTAAGACACACTGACAAGGAGGAGAGGCAAACTACCTCTGAATGTTTAGACTCTAAAAAACTATGAATACCAAAGAAATATTGTCAGATAAACATTGCCAGAAGATGAGCCCCTAAGATTGTAAGGGACTCAAAATATGACTGGAAGAGTTGATTTCTCAAAGAGTTGACCTTGATGACATGAATGGAGTAAAGTTTTCAACACCTTCATTTCCTGATGGGGCACAACTCAAAATGAGGGGAAACAGCTGTAAACATCCATCAATAATCAAATGTTGGAATGTAAGAAGAAATAATCTAGGAAAATTGGAAGTTGCCAAAAGTGGATTGGATTGCCTAAAGATCAATACTCTAGGCATTAGTGAGCTGAAATGGACTGTTATTGTTAGGTGCCTGCACCTAATCATAATGACTGTACACCTCAGAACGAAACACTGCCAACCTCACAATCTTATTCTCTGACCCTCCACTTTACCAAACATAATATCTTTCTACAAGAAGGGTTCCCTCCTGATAATATGTCTGAAGTATCAGAGACGAAGTCTGACCATTCTGGCTTCCAAGGAGCACTCTGATTGTACTTCATACAACACAGATTGGTTTGTTCTTTTGGCAGTCAGTGGTACTTTAAATATTCCCCTCCAACACCAAAACTCAAATGCATCAATTCTTCTATGGTCTTCTTTATTCACTGTACAAATTTCACATGCAAATGAGATTACTGAAAATACCATGGCTTGGGTCAGACGCACCTAAGTCCTCAAACTGATATCTTTGCTCTTCAACACTTTTAAAGAGGTCTTTTGCAGCAGATATTCCTAATGCAATACGTCTTTTGATTCCTTGACTGCTGCTTCCAGGAATGTTGATGGTTGATCCAAGCAAAATGCAGTCTTTGACAACTTCAATATTTTCTCTAATTATATGGATGTTGTTTATTGGTTCAGTGGTGAGGATTTCTGTTTTCTTTACATTGAGATGCAACCCATACAAAAGGCTGTGATCTTTACTCTTCATCAGTAAGTATTTTAAGCCCTCTTTACTTTTAGCAAGCAAGGTTGTATCATCTGTATATCACAGGTTGTTAATAATTCTTCCTTCAATCCAGAAGCCACATTTTTCTTCATATAATTCATCTTCTTGCATTACTTGTTCAACATACAGATTGAATAAATCAGTGAAAGAATTTCCTTTTTTCCTAATTTTAAACCATTTGGTGTTATCTAGTTCTGTTCAAACAA
>NW_006408625.1:10575926-10577447 GCF_000296735.1 Chrysochloris asiatica
CTCTGAAACTTGCTCTTCATCATAGAGATGCTAACGAGAATGAAAGAACTGAGGAAATAAAAGATCTGAACAGAAAATTTAAAGGGTACTTTGAGAAGACTAAGTTGAGTGTTATAATGAAATGTGCAAAGACCTGGAGTTACAAAACCAAAAGGGAAGAACAAGCTCAGCATTTCTCATGATGAAAGAACTGAAGAAAAATATTCAAGTTTTAATTACAATATTGAAGGATTCTATGAGCAAAATATTGAATGATGAAGAAAGCATTAAAAGAAGATGGAAGACATAGTCACCGTCACTGTACCAAAAATAAATGGTCAATTTTCAACCATTTCAAGAGGTAGCATATGATTAAGACCCCATGGTACTGAGGATGAAGTTGGAGGTGCACTGAAAGCATTGTTGAAAAGCAAGACTTTAAGAATTGATGGAATACAAATTGAAATATTTTAACAGACTGATGCAATACTGGAGGCACTAACTCATTTGTACCAAGAAATTTGGAAGATAGCTACCTGGCCAACTGATAGAAATAGATCTGTATTTATGCCCATTCCAAAGAGAGGTGACCAGAAAAAAAGAATGCAGAAATCAAGAAGATTAAAGAAAGGATGTCTTTGAATTATGGTGATGAGGAGAAATATTGAAAGCACCACGGAAAGTCAGAAAAATGAAAAAAATCTGTTTTAGAAGATGCACAGTAAAATTGCTCTTAGAACGATGGATAGAAAAATTTCATTTTACATATTTTGGTCATATTACCAGGAAGGTGCAATCCCTAGAGAAGAACATCATGCTTGAATCTTAGAGGGTTGATGAAAAACAGGAAGACATTCAACACATGGATTGACATAGTGGCTGAAACAATGTGCTCAAACATAGGAATGGTGTAAAAATCACAACAAACTGAGCAGTGTTTTATTCTGCTGTGCACGGTACTAGAATTGACTCGATAGTTGTTACTGTTGTTGTTAAGTGCCATAGAATCATTTTACTCACAGTGACCCTTTATAGGGTTTTGAGGAGCAGCTGGTGAGTATGAACTGTCCCCCCTGCAATTCAAACTGACCTTATGTCCAGTGCTTATCTACCAGGATGGTACTTAACAACAATTCTATAGAAGGCACTGAGTGAAGTCCTACATGGAATATTTGGAAAGTCATGATTCCTCTTATATTAAATCCCATGAAGTAAACTAATCACACTGAAAACAAGAAAAAAAAAACCTAAAGGAAAATATTCTGACTACAATATTACATTGTAGGAGGCAGCAAAAGAAAACGGAAAAAACACAGAATTTTTTTTAAGGTTTATGTTCAAACATTTTAAAAGGTAGCATACAATCTAAAAACTATAATATTAAAATAAGTAGTCCATGCTGCACTGGACTACTTACTTTAATATTATAGGTTCATGATAGATTTTGTTGTTTTTGTTGCTAAGTGCCACTGAGTCGATTCCATAGTGGTAAAACACTGCTCCAGGAATTGATGGCATGCAAACTGAAATGTTTCAACAAAC
>NW_006408625.1:10578128-10587604 GCF_000296735.1 Chrysochloris asiatica
TGAAGAAAAACATGGCATCATGATTAAAGAAAGTGTCATTAATAACCTGCAATATGCATACAACACAACAGTGCTTGTGGGAAGCAAAGAGGCCTAGAAACACTTACTGATGAAAATCAGACGCAAGTTTTCCACATAAATTATACATACCTCACAGCTGGGCCAATATATAACATCGTGATAAACAGAGAAAAGAGTGAAGCTGTCAAAGACTTCATTTTGCTTAGATCCAAAAATTAACACTCATGGAAGTAGTTGTGAAGAAATAATGTGGCTTGCTTCATTAGGCAAATATACTGCAAAACACTTCTTTAAAATGCTAAAGAGCAAAGATACCAGTTTGAGGAATAAGGTGTGCCTGACCTAAGCCACAGTATTTTCAGTCACCTTGCATTCTTTTGAAAGTTGGACAATGAATAAAGAAAATTGCAAGACTTGATGCATTTGAATTATGGTGCTAGTTGAGAAAGAATATTATTGAAAGTACCATGCATGGCTGGAAGAACAAACAAATCTGTCTTGAAAGAAGTACAGCTAGGATGCTCCTTGGAAGTGAGCACGGCAAAACTCAGTCTCTCATACTTTGGACATATTTTCCAGAGGGACCATTTCCTGGAGAAGGACATCATGCTTGATAAAATGGAGGGTCAACAATAAATAGGATGACATTCAACAAGATGGATGGCTACAGTAGCAGCAAAATCATGTCCCTCCTGATAACATGTCTGAAACATGGTTGTTGTTGTTGTTAAGTATCATGGATAACACTGTGAAGAGTCAGTTCCGACTCATAGCAATCCTATATAGGGTTTCTGAGGAGCGGCTGGTAGATTTGAACTGCTAATCTTGCAGTTCAAACCGACCTTGTGGTTGAGTGTTTATATGACAGCACCACACCAGGACTCCTTTCTGAAGCATTACATACTTCTAAATGTGGCAAATGAAGAGTTTATCAGGAAAGAGATGGTCATATGAATTGGAATTCTAGTCGTAGCAGGTGTTTGCAATGCAAAAATTTCATTGAAAACATTTTATCCTCTAGATTTGGTTTCTGGGCCCAATTGAACACTGCTGCTGCTGTTATAAGGTGCCAATGCTCCAATACGACAATTGTGAGGCTGCTGAAGGACCAGGCAGTGTTTCATTCTGTTGTGCACAGAGTCACTATGAGTCAGGACTGACTCGCTGACACCTACCTAATAACAACAGTGTTAAATTGTGTCCAGGGAGTCAAATACAAAGAGGACATTTTTTGTTTTTAAATAAAATGTGCGCCTTGGAAACACCTAGGACATACTAGAAGTCCAGCTCATGAGGTCACCTCTTTCATGAGAAACTCTTCCTTGCTGTTATTAGTACTGTCAAGTGACCCATACACAACAGAACATAACATCGCTCATCCTGTGCCATCATCAAAATCCTGGTTACACTCGAGGTCATTGCTGCTGCCACTGTGCCAATCCATCGCCTTCTTCTTTTATGCTGACCTTTCACTTGACCAAGCATGATGTCCTTCTCCAGGAACTGGTTGTTGTTGTGAGGTGCCGTCGAGTTGATTCCAACCCATAGCGACCTGTATTGCGTTTCTGAGGAGCAGCTGATGAGCTTGAACTGCTGACCTTGCAGTTCAAATGGCTTTGCAGTCTGGTGCATTAACCCACAGCGCCACACCAGGACTCCAGGGACTGGTAGATCCTGATAATATGTCCCAAGTATGAGAGACAAAGTCTTGCCATCCTGGTTCTAAGGAGCATTCTGGTTGTACTTCTTCAACACAGATATGTTTGTTCTTCTGGCAGTCTATGATACTTTAAATATTCTTCTCCAACACCATAACTCAAATGCATCAATTATTCCACAGTCTTCTTTATTCACTGTCCAACTTTCAAATACATATGAGACTATGGAAAATATCATGGCTTGGGGCAGGCACCCCTTAGTTTTCAAACTGACATCTTTGTTCTTGAACACTTTAAAGAGGTCTTGTGCAGCAGATCTGTCTAATACAATATGTCATTTGATTTCTTGACTGCTGCTTCTGTGACTGTTCGTGGCTCAGCTGAGCAAAATGAAGTCTTTGGCAACTTCAATCTTTTCTCCATTTATCATGATGCTATTTACTGGTCCAGTGCTGCGGATTTTTGTTCTCTTTACATTGAGGAGCAACCCATACTGAAGGCTGTAGTCTTTGATCTTCAGCAGTATTTTAAGTCCCCTTTACTTTCAGCAAGCAAGGCTGTATCATGCATATCACATGGGCTGTTGATGAGTCTTCCTGCAATCCTGATGCCATGTTCTTCTTCATTTAATCCAGCTTATTGTATTATTTGCTCAGCATGTAGACTGAATAAGTATGTGACAGAATACAATCCTGGTGAAGAACTTTCCTGATTTTAAACCACTCAGTGTCCCTTTGTTCTATTTGAACAACTTCTCCTTGGTCTATGTACAGGTTCTCATGAGCACAGTTCAGTGTTACTTTTAGGAGGATGTAAAGCTTCAGACATGTTACCATGAGGGACCAGTCCGCAGAAGGACATCATGCTTGGTACAGTGGAGTGTCAGGGACAATGAGGGAGACTCCCAAAAAGACAGACTGACACCTGGCAGCAGCAAAGGCACAAAAGTAACAACAAATGTGAGGCTGGTGCAAGACTTGGCCATGTTTCAATCTGTTGTGCAGAGGGTCGCTATGAATCAGCACCAACTTGAAGGTAACTAACTACAACAACAACTATGCTCCTCAATATACTGAGACAAAATGACAATAAGTTCTGTGACTGTGCTGTTTAAACAAAGAATCCCAAAGAGAAGCACTGTACTTTAAAAAATGTTCCTTCCATGATAGTTTGTGAGTAATACATTATTATTACTGAAGAAAAGAGTCTATTATCTTCTACTACCTACTCTTAGGCACTGCTTTCATAAGAGACACTGAGATTGGAATTTGAAATTCCAGTTCAGCCTCTTGTGCAATGGTTGTATTCTAAAATTCCAGATGGATGCCAATGAAACCAACAGTGGGGTGTAGGGTGATGTACAGCTGTTTAGTCCAGCTTAGTCACCACTTTTAAATAAGAAATGGATGTGTCATTAACCCAGATGCCAGGTGTTCTAAGGGAAGGTTATGGACACCTGTTTGATACTCACATCTCAACATTCCAACTCACAAATTAAATCCAAATTAAGTAACAAACAAAAGACATCACATCTAAGAGCAGTTTGAAGCCACTCTTAATCTAATAACTAAAAATTGTGTGCTCTTTATCACTTCTATTACAATTGTCATTTAAAATGGTTAAAAGTCAAATTCAACCCTAGTCTATATGCTAGATTAAAAAAGAAAAGTGATGCTCTTTATTGGAAAGAAATGGATGAAAGATGCTGTCAAGGGTCATAATTCCTCAGTTAGCTATTCCTGTTGTTGTTATCATGGGTAGGGGTTGTCTAGTTAGTTGTGACTCGTAGTGACCCTATGCACAACAGAATGAACCACTGCCTGGTACCTTCACAATCTTTCCTATGTTAGAGCCCATTGTTGTAGCCACTCTGTCAATGCATCTCACTGAGGGTCTTCTTTTTCACTGATCCATCTTCTACTTTACAAAGCATGATGTCCTTCTCCAGGGAATGGTCTTCCTCATGACAAGTCCAAAGAACATGGGATAACAGCTTGACATCCTCAATTCTAAGGAACATTCTGGCTGTACTTCCTCCAAAACAGTTTCATTCACTCTTTTGGCAGCCTATGGTATATTTCATGTTTGCCAACACTGTAATAAAAATCTATCAAGTTTTCTTTGGTCTTCTTTGTTCACTGTCTGGTGGTGGTGGTGGCTGTGTGCTGTAGAGATGGTTCTGACTCATAGTGACCCTGTATAGGGTTTCCGAGGCAGTAAATCTTTACAGGAGTATACATTTCATCTTTTTTCTGGGAGGGGCTGGTAGAGTCAAACCGTTGACCTTGCAGTTAGGAATCCAATGTATAGCCCACTACATGACATGGCTCCTTTATAGATTGTCTACTCAATAAAATTTGGTACAGAATCCTTATACTGGAAATTCAAAAGCTCACACTGAGAGCCAATCAACCAATTTGATTCAGGATACTGAAACAAGTGTAGAAGAAGACAGAAGCACAACGTATACTCATTTGTAGACTCATGTCTGCTGTAGACATCAATTTAATGTTGTTATTCATTTATTTATTGAACTAACAGATAATGCTTAATAATACGAGGCTACCTTTTCCCCTACATCCCAGCTCTGGCCAATGAAAACAGAGGAAATGTGTGCTGTAAGCACCTGGAAAATATCTTCTCCTCAATTAAGTTAAAAAAAAAAAAAAAAAAAAAGCTGCTCATCCAAAAGGGCCTCCTCTCTCTTAGAACTTTGATGCTTCCTCAGGTGATCAGGTGATGCTGTGAGCAGTCCTCTCTTAACAATTCGGAAAGAAACATAGTCAATACACTGAGGATGTCGGAATAAGAAGACAGAGTGAGTCTGCTTCTGAGAAGTAGAACAAACAACTTACATTTTAGGAACTCCTTATTTTGTGAGCACAGAGATTCCTGGTAGCACACCAGCTAAGCATTTGGCTTGTACTCAAGGTCAGTAGTTCGAACCTACCATCTGGTCTGTGAGAGAAAGAAGCAGGAGTCTGTTTCCAAACAGATTAGAAACCCTTTGGGGCCGTCCATCCACTCTGTCCTATCGTGTCACTATGCATCAGTGGCAGGGAATTTTTGTGTGTGTGAACACAGGAAACACCTATTATTCAAGCCATCTTAGTAGACTTCTTTATTTGCAGCCAAAGTATGCTAAGTTCGCTTATGTTAAATTAAAAAAACTATTAAGTTCCTTAAAAGAGGTGTTCTTTGGAAGATGGGTCCAATGAAATAAAAAATAATATGGGCCTTGCAAGAGTCAATAAACTCAAAGTTGTCCTCGTGAAATATTTGATCTCTAGACCAGTGCTGTCCAACTGAAGTGTTTGCAATAATAGAAATGCTATTTATGCTTTCAAATACTTTAGCCAATAGACCTGGAGTTAACTCATGGATAATAGATTGTTGTTGTTGTTGTTGTTAAGTATCATAGAGTTGATTCCAACTCATAGCAACCCTGTACAGGAATTCCGAGGCTGCAAGTCTTTATGGGAGCAGAAAGCCTTATCTTCCTCCTGTGGAAGAGCTGGTAGTTTTGAACTGCCGATCTTGAGGTTAGCAGCCCAACTCGTAACCCCTATGTTACCAGAGCTCCTATATTTGACTACTGATTGAAATATGGCTATATATTCGGCTATAAATATAACTCCTATATTTGACTGCTGATTGAAATAAGGCTAGTGCAATTGAGAAACTAAGTTTTAAATGTAATTTAATCTAAATTTATTTACATGTAGCTAAAGGAGCCTTGGAGTCCTGGAGTGATGCTGAGGGTTAATGCCCTGGACTTCAAGGTTGGTTAGAACTGCAAGGTCAGTGGTTCAAGATGACCAACCACTCCTTGGAAACTCTATATAGTGTCTCTGGGAGTCAGAACCAACTTGATGGCACTTAACAACAACAAAAACAAAGGAGTCTTGGTGTCCTGGTATGGCTCTGTAGGATAAGCACTGGACTTCAAAACCCAAAGTCAGTGGTTCAAACTCTCCAGCCACTCCTTGGAAACCCTGCATGTGACCACTTTTAGTTGGAACCAACTCAACAGCACTTAACAACATAGAATCCTTGGTGTGTACTGGGCTACACATTGGTCTACTAACCACCAGCTGCTCCATGGGGGGATAAGGGGACTTTCTGTTCCCATAATGATATGAAGTCTTTAAAACCCTACATGGTCACTATGAGTCAGAACTGACTCGATGGCAGTGAGTTTTGGGTTTGAGAAAGAAGACTGGGTATGTCTGTGGGTTAAGTGTAGGACTGCCAATCACAAGGTTAGAGTTTCAGATCCACTAGTTACTCCACAGGAGAATGATGAGGCAATCTGCATGTGAAAGATTTATAGAATTGGAAACCCTAAAGAACAGTTCTACACTGCCTCACAGGGTCCAGGGTCACTAAGAGTTGGAATTAACTCAATGACAATAGAGAATGATGTTAAGTGCTCAGCAACTAACTGAAAAGTCAGGGATTCTAGTTCAACAGCCACTTCTCAGGAAGAAACTACGGTAGTTTGCTTCCATAAACATTACAGCCTATGGAGAGTTCTACTCTGTTCTATAGGGTTGATATGAAACAGAATGAAGGAACTCAAAGGCAATGGCTTTGGGGCTTGGAATTCTGTCTGGAAGGAAAAATAAAATAAACTACAACCAAAGAAAAGAGTGCTGCAGTCACCTCAATCCAAAAGAGAGAGCTTGGAAGAAGCCAGTTCCTGAAGGACCCTACATCAAACTAACCAGAATGAGAGCCCTCACTGCTGTAGCAGAGAAGACTAGACAGTTTCCTTTTACCACAGTCATAAGAAATTGTGAAGAGAGTGAAAATCATTTCCATCTGGAAAACTTAATGGGACTGCTGTTGTTAAGTGTCGTCGAGTCAATTCTGACCCACAGTGACCCTGAATAGGGTTTCCAAGGAGCAGCTTGAACCATGGACCCTGTGGTTCAAATGACTTGGCAGTCTGACACATTAGCCCACAGCAACAGGCTTAAGCCAGTTTTAGAGAACTTGAAACATAAACGAGCCATCAAATCCTAGTGAAGGATTAGACTGGGAACAAAGGTTACTGCAGCAGTGTTCCTTTAGGAAGACTGGTTTCAAGCACAGAGAGAAAAATGTTCAAAGAAGAGAAGGAAGCGGGGTGTGGAGGTAAGGAGACAGAAATAATTTCACATTTCTCTTTTCCTCTTCCATCTATACAACGTCACACTTTATGGCTGGTGTTTCCTTTGATTCCCTTCATTATCTATAAAACAGATTCACTAAATCTTGCTTTTAAAATTGAAATCTATCCCATCTAAGACTGACACTAAAAGGGAACACATGAGCAGGCATGAAAGGCTTGCTGGTAATGAAGAAATGGACTGAGTTCAACCACATTCCATAGACTCCTCTTGACCTGGAGATGAGGGAAAGTAGAGGAAGGGCTGTTTGGTCCAAAGTCTGGTGAGACCTGGGGACACCTGAGCCCATATGGGGACAAGAACATACACATGTTGAGAGTGAACCATCCAGATGATATGAAGTGAGGGGAGATGCACAAGAACACCCAAACTTTAACAGAGTACCCATTTGACTTAGCCTTGAAGGTTTGATAATAAGAACTCGACTTCTTGTTAGGTGCCATCGAGTGGGTACCAATTCATAGCAACATTATGCAATACAGAACAAAACACTGGGATGAAGCTATCCTTTTAGCACTAAAATGTTCTTTGAACAACTGGAAAGTTGATAATGTTAAGGACTTATTGTTAATTTCCTCTAGTGATAATGGGCTGTTGGTTACGTTTCAATAAAGATGCATTACCATTTAAAGAAATATAAAAATATGTGGGGGTGAAATTATACATATTTATACATATACATTTATACAATTGGAGTCTGGGTGTGGCACTGTAGGATAAGCACTAGCCTGCTAACCACAAGGTCGTGGGTTCAATCCCACCAGCCACTCTTTGGAAACCTTATACAGGGTCACTACGAGCCAGAATTGACTTGATGACACTTAACGACAACATAGGTGAAATATATCTCTGGAATTTGCTTCACACAATATAGAGAAAAGAACAGATGACAGTGAGCTGGAATAGGATTGTCCAGGGTTGGTGCTTGTTGAGGCCGGGTGATGGGGTTCATTATGCTCTTTACCTTTACTGGTATTTGTTCAAACATTTCCAACATCACACGTGAAGCAGTCAGCAGTATAAATCATTATATGATGAACATCAGAAACTCGGAGCTATTGAGGTTGAGATTATGCTAAATCTCAACTGCTAGTTTTTTTTTTTTTTATCTTTTGTTACAGTCTCTTATTTTAATAGCTGTTGTCCTCCCCTCCCTTCCCCTTTCTCTCTCCTTCCTTGTTTTCCTTAATCTTTTCCCTTAGTCTCTATTGCAATTCTCTCCTTGCTACTGTCCATGCCCCTGTCTCTTGTGGTTTCTATCGCTTCCCCTTCTTTCACAAAATGATTTACTTCTTCTAAGATGCTCTGAGTAGAGAGCCAAGAAACTTAGTATGATCACATTTCTCCTCTCACCCCACCCCCCAGGCAAGGTTTCTGTATGGACCTGAAGGATTTTATAGAGTGTTAAACATGTGAACTTTAAGATGTTAATCTAAGGACATTTCTGTTGCCTGCACCGTCACTCCTAGTTTTTAGCCATGTTCTAGAGAGTTGAGGCCTCCTTCAAATGTTTAAATGTTTAGTACATGCAAACACTGGGTTAGGAAGAATAGGAAAAGGGTGTTTTTTTTTTTTTCTTAAGTGCAGAGATAATGATGTTAGCAATAAAATTTCTTATATTTACAACTCACTTAAAGAATACTTTCTAGATTTTGTTATTACTTTGAGTCAGAAAAAAATTATTATCTTAGTGACCTGATAGATTAGCATTTCATGAATCAGGGAGCAGGTGTGTTTAACTGGTTACCACTGAATGCATGGTGCCACGTGGTAAGTCTGCTATGTAGAAATCACTCCATAAACATTGGTTGCTTGATTGAGTGAATGCATAATAGAAATCATATTTCTATTTTTATTTTATGAATTGGGTGAAGATTATATGCATCCCTGTCCATATACTAGCTGCCTGTAACATCTAGAAGATTTTGTTCCAAAGTGTAAGTACAGAAAAAAAAAGTCATGGAAAATCACAAGATATCTACAAGTATAACCATTGTAGTACGATAGAGAGGAGGAGGCAAAATTGAGTGATTGATAATTGATAAGATAAGGATTAAGGGCTTTAAAATGACAGAATTTTATATTTTGCATGACTGCCAATCTCCTGGTAGGGAATTCAGGAGAAGAAATCAGGCTGACTTGCAAAGGGGTGCTTGGCAGGAATGGTTCATTTTGGGACAAGTTGAGTTTAAAATATCTCAGGAGCATCTAGAAGGGTATATGCATTGAAAGCATGTATCCAAACAAAAACCTGTGCATGGTTGTTCACAGTAGCACTATTCATACTAGGCAAAACTTGGAAACTACCCTTCTGTCCACAACAGATGACTGGATAAACAAAATGTATGATAACCTGTATAATGGAATATTATTCAGTCATAAAATATAATGAAATACTGACACATGCTACAACATGGATAAACTTTGAAAACATTATACCAAGTGAAAGAAACCAGACACAAATATTTCATATTATTCAATTTATATGAAATATCCAGAATATATAAATCCTAAGAGACAAAGATGATTAGTGGTTGCCAGGAATTGATAGGAGACAAAGTAGAGTTATTGCTTAAGAGGTGAGGGGTGTCCATTTGAGATGATGCAAAGTTCTGGGACTAGA
>NW_006408625.1:10592433-10593813 GCF_000296735.1 Chrysochloris asiatica
GTCAGCAACTTATGTGCATGATAGGGAAATGGTTAAATGAATGATGATAGAACCTTACATGAAATTCAGCTACATAATTTCATCATGATACAATTTTTAATAAAAAAGACAGTACACAAAACTGAATTAAAAACTCCAAAGTTAGGATAGCAATTCTTGCTTTACTAGCTACCAGTGTGATGTTGTAAAAGTTACATAGTTCTACTGACTCAGTTTCCTTGGATAAACACACTAGTACTTTCTACCTTGTAAAGTTATTGTGAGAATTAAAGAGACACGTCATATAAATCATCTAAAATTGTGCATAGCCCACAGCTGGATCTCTATTAAAGTTAACTGTGAGCAGTATGTGAACTGGCAGGAATAAGAGCAATGGAGTAATGGTGGAGTAGTAATGGATAACAAACAGTAAGGTGGAAAAAAACATAACTGAAAAATAGCTTTGGAGGACAATATGCATAATAAGGACCTCTGGGAATGTAGTGGTTATGAATCAGGCTGCTAATCTCAAGGTCAGCAGTTTGAAATACAAGAGGTTCTGAGGGAGAAAGATGAGGCTTTCTGCTCCCATAAAGATTCACAGCTTTGGAAATCCTACGCAGGGTCTCTATGAGTCAGAACCAACTCCACAGCACATAACCACCACCACCAACATGCATAATAAGTAAAGAAAACAAACAGAAAATATTGTTTTCTGGAATTCTCAGATATAGACATATGAGAAGATGATCTAAATAAATACTAATAGTGTCAGATTTATACCATACACTAAAGGAAAACAAATTCATATGTGGGATCTGAGAAGTGTCTACAAAAGACATGGAAACTGACAATTAAATTTTCTTATCATCCTCAGTATAGATTGTAAAACCATGTTAAAGAGTCAAAGTTCCCCCAGAAGTCAGAGTGGATTAGGAGTAGTGACAGATGTAATTAGAAAAATCAATCAACAAGAAGTTGTTTTTAAGTGATGCCAGAGATGGAGGCAGAGACGATGACATAGAGAGATGGAGTGGCTGGGAACTCTAGACCCAGAGAGGGAGAGGGGCTGTGTGCTGACGACTGAGGGACAGGCTTGCAGGGTATACTCTTTGGTTGGTTGATGATGCATGGAGGGGACTGTAACCACGGCAATGAAATAATATACGATAGGAAGAATGTCAAACCAATTTTCTCCCATGTATACTATCACACATTTACAATAAAACATTAAAAAAAAAGAGAGAGAAATTGCTGTTAAAGGCTGTCAAGTTGGCTCCAACTCACAGCGACCCTTTACAAAACAGAATGGAATATTGTCTGGTCCTGTGCCATCCTCAAAATTTTTATTCCGCTTGAGTCCGTTGATGCTGCCACTATGCCAATCCATCTTGTTGGGGG
>NW_006408625.1:10595175-10597866 GCF_000296735.1 Chrysochloris asiatica
CCCAGCATGACATCCTTCTCCAGCGACTGTTACCTCCTGACAATATGTCCAAAGTATGAGAGACGAAGCTTAGCCATCCTGGTCTCCAAGGAGCACTCTGGCTGCACTTCTTCCAAAACAGATCTATTGGTTCTTTTGGAAGTCCATGGCACTTTCAGTATTCTCCTCCAACACCACAACTCAAAGGCATCAACTCTTCTACGTTCTTCCTTATTCACTGTCCAGCTTTCGCATCCATAGGAGGTTATTGAAAATACCATGGCTTGGGTCAGGTGCACCTTAGTCCTCAAGCTGACATCTCTGTTCTTCAATACTTCAAAAAGTTTCTGTGCAGCAGATTTGCCCAATACGTTGTCTGATCTCTTGGCTGCTTCTTCCACGAGTGTTGATAGTTGATCCAAGAAGAATGAAGTCCTTGACAACTTTAATCTTTTCTCCGTTGATAAAAATGTTGTTTATTGGTCCAGTGGTGAGGATTTTTGTTTTCTTGACATTGAGATGTAATCCATATTGAAGGCTGTGCTCTTTGATCTTCATAAGTAAATGTTTCAAGTCCTCTTCATTTTCAGCAAGCAAGAGTGTATCATCTGCATATCAATGAGTCTTCCGCCAATCCTGACCCCACGTTTTTCTTCATAGAACCCAGCTTCTCGTATTATTTGCTCAGCATACAGGTTGAATAAGTATAGTGAAAGAACACAACCCTGTCTCACACCTTTCCCAATTTTAAAACATTCCGTGTTCCCATGCTCTGTTCAAGCAACTGCTTCTTGGTCCAGGTACAGACTCCTCAGAAGTACAACCCTACACAGGGTTTACTGTTAGTCAGCACCAAGTGAATGATAGTTAACAACAACAATGAACATCTTTCTGATATTTTCTGCTTTCTGCCAAGATCCATATGATGTTAGCAACACAAAAGCTCTTGAGCACAAAGAAGCTAAAGTAAATGGAAGAAATGAGGAAGTAAAAGATCTGAATGAAATTTCAAACAGGTGCTTGAAAAGACAAAGCCAAGTATTATAATGAAGTGCAAAGACTTGGAGTAGGAAAACTGAAAGGGAAGAACATGCTCAACATTTCTCAAGCTGAAAGAACTGAAGAAAAAATTCAAACCTTGGCTTGTAATATTGAAGAATCCTACAGTCAAAATATTAATTGATGCAGAAAGCATAAAAAGAAGATGGACGGTATACACAGAATCACTGTACCTTAAAGAAATGGTATATGTTCAACCATTTCAAGAGGTAGCATATGATCAAGAACCAATGATACTAGAGCAGAGTGTGGGACCCTATCCAGAGAAGCATCAATGCCAGAGATGGAGGCAGAGACGATGACATGAGAGATGGAGCACCTGGGGACTCTAGACTCAAGGAGGGAGAGGGGCTGTTGCTGGCAGTCAGCGGGCTGGTGTGCAGGGTATACCCTTTGGTTGTTTGAATAGTTATATATTCCTGAGGGCTTCCATGTACATAAAAAAAAAATCTAAATATCTAACACATACACACAAAACAGAGGGATTGGAAGCAAATGCTATTGAATGATGATGCATGGAGGGGATTGAAATCATTTCAATGAAATGAAATTCAATAGGATGAATGTAAAGCTGATGCTCTCCCATGTAAACTATCACTAAATTCACAATAAAAAATTAAAAAAAAAAATCAGTGTGGGTATAGGATGCTACAGTGTAGTGGATTACTTCCTATGACTCTTTATGTAACTCTCACCAAACAACTTTTCCTGGTGGGTTAGGAATTGGAGAAGATGCTGATAGGATGATGCCAAACAGCACTGATGGCACTGGTAAAACACAAGGCTCTGGGAATTGATGGAATACAAATTGAAATCTTTCAACAAAATGGTACAGCACTGGAGGTGCTCACTCATCTATGCCCAGAATTTGGAATACAGTTCCCTGGCCAACCAAATGGAAGAGATCCAAATTTTGGCCCATTACAAAAAGAAATGACCCAATGGAATGCAGAAATCACCAAACAATACCAGTAATATCACATGCAAGCAAAAGTTTGCTAAAGATAATTTTTAAATGCCTGCAATAGTATATCAAAAAGGAACTGCCAGAAATTCCTACCAGATTCAGAAAAGGATATGGATTGAGGCATATCACTAATGAGTGGCTTCTAACAATAGAATCTCAAAAGGAGACAGAGTGGCAAATGTTGGCAAAATCCATACAAAAACTGCTCATGACCATAAACATGCATGACATGTTCAGTCTTGGTACCAGGTATAATGCTATTATCAGTCATGCTATCAAAGTCAGACAGCACTAGACACAGGGTTACTTTAAAGGTCATGGTTCTGACCAATTTCTGCCTTGAATACACGACAATTTCATCACAAAGAAAAATAAGAAAAGAAAAACGATAGCACAAAGTCCCTGAAATTGTATGTGACCATTTAAAGAAAAAATAGTGGCACATTATCCTTGAGACCCTGTGGCCACAAATGGTCACTTACCCTACACTTTCACTGTCCAACATCCATATGCATATGAGGCTACTGAAAATACCATGGCTTGAATCTAGCGCACTGACATCTTGGCTCTTGAACACTGTGAAAAGTTCTTGTCAAGGAAATTTGCCCAATGCAATATGCCATTTGATTTCTTGACTGCTGCTTATAAAAGATGAACAGTGAGTAAGGAAGGTCATAGAAGAACTG
>NW_006408625.1:10599672-10603975 GCF_000296735.1 Chrysochloris asiatica
CAAAGAAGCAGAAAGACTGACAAATTATAATGAATGATACTAATTAAAACTTTTCAAATACCGCATATGTAAGTGCTTTCTGAAACACTGAGTTCCTCAGCATGAAACGACGTAATTTGGAACTGTCCAGCCATGTGCCAGAGATTTGAAAAAAACAACAACAAATTCCTATTTGATGTAACAGGTTTGTGTAAATGACACCTGATTTAAGATGCACGTAATATTTTACAACACGAAGCAGCTGTAAGGTAGAAAGCATGCAGGCCTCAAATGATTTGCAAGAGTCATTTCTAAAGGAGATTCCAAACAGAACTTCTCTGACACTGCTGAGCTGGATGGTTTGGGTTGCTACAGAAAATACCACTATACCCTCAACCCACTTTGGTAACCAGAATGATGACCAATGATGTTGAAATCATTACCATGCCTTTTCAAGATGGCAGCAGGCATAAGAGAGTAGGGAATGACCCCATTATGCAGGGGAACTATTAAAGTATATAAAATATATAGGCAATGAATAAAAGTATACTCCTAAGGTCTATAACCATTTCTTCACTCTCACACACATTGACTCAGATTCATTGACTCACTTACTACAATTTCCTCAGCAAAACAAATTAGGCTATTTACCAAATGGACACTGGAGCTCTGGTAGTATAGTTGGCTACATGTTGGGCTGCTAACTGTAATGCCAGCAATTCATATCCGCAAGCTGTTCTGTATGAGAAAGATAAGGCTTTCTTTTCTGCTCCCATAAAGATTCACAGCGTCAGAAGCCCTACAGAGGGTCACTATGATTCACAATTGACTTGACAGCATACCACTATTACCACCACCACCTAATAGACAATACACATTTAATATGAACATTTACTAACCTTCTTCAAATACTTTAAATAGCCAAATACAACACCCAAGAACTACATCGGCATATTTATGAGGAATCCAAATTACAAACAGAATGCAAAAGTGACCTAAGTCCAGTATAATATAAGCAAGTCATTTTTTTTCAATGCATTTTGACTAAATGTAAAATATCATCCTGCTTTTGTGACAAACAAGTCCCTGCCATTAATCATATGCTCCAGCTACAACAACTCACATTCAAATTAAAACCATAAAATAACATTGCAGTGTTAAGACTCACACAAACTGATCTTTTAACAGGTTGCAGGGGGTAAAAAACAACAACATACATTAGAAGAAGAATCTACAGGAAAATGTTACACAATAAAAACATCTGAAAGAACTTAAGCACACAAGAAGACAGAATTCTGGTTTTTGAACTGCATAAAAATAAATGTTAAACAAAACTCACAGCTTGCTCTTAAACAAGGAATACATCATAAAAAGTATTTCTTTTTATAGCCACGGAGCTGAGAGTTTTGCTGTTTATATCTATCCCAATATACAAATCCATAGTATTGCCAGGACTGTCCCCTCTGACTTCACTGGGAAGCCAGACAAAAGAGTCTGCCTGGGTTTTGTGTGTGTGTGTGTGTGTGTGTGTGTTTAAATTTGTTCAGTTTATGTCCAAAGCTGGCCCGAGAATCTTCGTTTCTTCAGTCTCTATACTCCTGCCTGCTAGTCACACAGTTCCAAATATTTCCCTTCCAGCAACAGATATTAAAATGTTTCGTTGTTTTAAAATTTGATTTAAAACTGCAAAAGATAACTTTTTTTGCTTCAGACTCCCTCAGGTCAGCAAGCTGCAGCAATATTTAAATAGTGCAAGAGCATCCACTGCACATTTCAAACCAGGATGCCGCCAGAAACCAGCCAAGAGAGATTTTCTCAGTTAGCCATGTCAGGCACTTTCCAGTCCCCAGAAAGGTTTCTTATGGTCAACACATGGGCCAAATGATGCACACAACTGTCCAATACTGGCACCTCAGCATTCTCTTCTGGTGACCTGCCCCGCTGAACTTCCTGGACAAGTTTCCCAGAGATGCTATGCAACCAGGACATGGTTGCTCTGAGTCTTTCATTTTAGGCTCGGTGCTCACATGATATAAATATTGTCACGTGGCTTTAGGGTATAATGTGGTAAGTCATACATATTTCTTATTGAGTCTTCTCTAAAATGGCACACAGCCCTAGTCTCTCTGAGGTTGTTGTTGTTAAGTGCCGTTGAGTCAGTTCTGACCCGTAGTGACCCTGTACTGGTATTAGTAACTGAGAGGCCAGTCAGATTTAACATTTCATCTTCTCCAAGATGAGACCAGAGTTGTTATCATAATACAAGAAAAAAAGATACAGGAGGAGTAAAAATTAACATCATCTTAAAATTGCCTATGCTCTGACCTGAGATTTCATCACAGCAAACCTACCCTCTCCTTGTTCACTTTTCCTCTTTCACAGAAAGTTTGCTCCAGAGATGACAAATGGATGCATATATAAGATTTTAATTTCTTAACAGTCTGTAAAGAACCTTCCCAAAGGAATTTAACCTGAAGTTAAATTTGTACATGAAGTCATGCATCTTGGGTTTAAGAAACTTGGAAACCCAATAAAATGGACAGGTGTCCTTTGGAGAGAGTGAATTTTTCAAAAAGAAAGCAGGATGATGAAATAATATAAGCAGAACCCTGCCATGACTGCAATTTACAAAACAGACTCTTTTTTTTGTGTGTGTGAATTGTAACATACTTAGCTTTACTGAAGAATTTAAAATAATTCATGGATATGGGACGTGGAAACTGTATAGGAATACCAATGGTACAAATGAAAAGTTTTACATGTAGGAAGGACACAGTATTATTTTTAATGAAAAGTATGAGAAACAAAATATTCAAATGTGTTTGTAATGCCTAATAAATTTCATGTAAAAATTACAATGAAGAAATGAAAATTAAGTATATAATCTATGGTTAAAAACAAAACAAAACAACCAAACACTTGGTCAAAAAGTTCCATTAACCCTAGTTAAAGAATTAGTGTATCTTAAGAAACATAAGCTGATCTAGAAGTGATACTTTGGGCAGGTTTATTTTGGATTCCAACTGCCTTTGTAGAAAAAAAATAATCAAATGGCAGTATAAAAATCATAAAATATTCAATAAAAACATGTATATGTAATCATTCAGATGTTCCTACTCATTCCCCTAGCATTGTTGTTCTGATGCATCTATCCTCAGTACTCTATCTTTTGACTTATAGTGATACTCCCTCAGATATAATTTAATAGAAGAAGGAGTTGGAAAGGCATCAATGCCATCGTAAGTTGTACAGTTACAAAAAACTGTTCTGCATATATGCTGCAAGGAAAAGGGGAAAGTCCGAATTAAAGGAGTGCATAAATGTGGTTCAAGGAAAATACAGGCACTTGGGTCCTTATAATGTTCTAGGAGACCAGCAATGTCAGGAGGATGGAAGACATAAGGATCATGTGCATTAAAGCTAAAGTTGTGATTCCACTGTTCAATTCTAGCATGAAGAGAACAACTATAGTGTCTAAAACTAACAGAGAATAAGTTGTCTTCCTGTGCTGAGTCTCGAAGTTAAAAGGTTCTCTCTGGTTTTCCTTCTAGTAGAGCTTCGGCTGCATATTTATCCATGATTCCCCAGTAACGTGGATTGTTATTGATTTGAAGGAGGTCTGGCACAAGACAGTGGACATAATCAATCTGAGTGTGATACTTAGGAATCATTTCCAACTGCAGGATTTCATTACCAAATTCCCATTTGGGTTTGTTTCTTTTTCTGTAACTTGTGCAAAGTGTTATCATTTTATCTTCTATAATGTTATTTGAAACCAGGTTTATCATAGAGCCAGCCATAGGACTACCTCTACACGAACCATTGTTGGTAGTTACGACACAGGGCTGGTAAGAAAGAAAGAGTCTACATCTTCCATGTTTCTTCTTTGCCGGCCATCCCTCAACTCACTGTGAGACTAGTCTGTGCTTACCCATTCTTCTGAGTTGGGACTTATAGGAGCAGTGTGTCGTTTAATAAAATGCCATCTAAAAGCTAAATCTGTTCGAGGTGGGAAAGGACACTTATCTAACATGAGTTCACTGATAGGGATTATTCTTTTAGATGAAAGTACTGAAGACTGTTGACTACTACAATTATTCATTGGAAAACACTGACCCACAGCATCTTGGAGTTTCTGTTTAAGAGATCGGCCTAAAAATCTATGCCCACAGGAATGATCTAAGTCCAACTCCAAAGATGAACAGCTGTGCTTCCTTTCTTGGCTCCTTAAAGGAACTTTCGTTTTCTCTATAGCATCTACTGTTTCAACATCTGAACAACTTTTTTTTTTTTTTTTTCAGGTAATATTCTTTTCTTTTGTTTC
>NW_006408625.1:10604367-10605710 GCF_000296735.1 Chrysochloris asiatica
CTGTCAGCACTTCTACTCTGACTAGTTTAGGGTCTCACATCTATATTTTTACTATTATTTTCAATATTTTCTGTGATTTTATCAAATTATCTAGGAAGTCCAGTGTTATAAGTACTGCCTTTTCAGTTTTTTCCAGCAGGAAATTTCTTCAGGGAGCTTTCTGGATATATCTCCCGGAGCGCAGAACTGGAGCTGTCCAAGTAAACACCACCATCACCGTTGCCATCATGCTGTGTTCACTGAGGTTGAAAGGGAGGTTCAGCCACTCCTGCGCCTCATGTAGGTACAATAAGGCAGGTGATTTCCTTCAAGTTCCCCCATACCCCGGGCACTGGATCCTGTCTCTGACATCACAGTCACTACCTCCACCTGCTCCTCAGACACTGCCACCACTTCCATATTCAGTTCCTTCTCTTCCTAACCTTAGTCTCTCAGCCAAAACAGATTCTTAATATAAATGTATTACTTAGAATGGTATGGAAAATATTGTGGTAAATAAAATATCTTAAGATATATTGAGATATCAATAGTTAGGAAGAAAGTGGGAGTGAAACCTTTTATAAAATTTAATAATACTGCTAATTATTAAATAAAACATACAAATGTACAGCTATCACAATCTAAAAACCAAGATCTTAGTAACAACAAACCACTAGAGTTCTGCTGATTTTAACCAAAACACAGTGTCATAAAATACAAAGGTAGTGAGACCTGAAGATGACATTATTGTTGTTAGGTGTCGCTGAATTGGTTCTGACTCACAGTGACCCTATGTATAACAGAATGAAACATTGCTCAGTTCTGCACCATCCTCAGAACCTTTGCCATGTTGAGCCCATTGTTGCAGCCACTATGCCAATCCACTTCCTTGAGATCTTCTTCTTCTTTGCTAACACTCTATTCTACCAAGAATGATGTCCTCCAGGGACTGGTCCTTCCAGATAACATGTCCCAAGTATGTGACATATGCCTTGTCATTCTTGCTTCTACAGAGAATTCTGATTGTACATGTTCTATGACTGATTTGTCCACTCTTCTGCCAGTCTATGGAATATTCCATATTTCTCCCCAACACCAGAATTCAAGTGCATGGATTCTTCTTCATTGTCTAGCTTTGGCATGCATTTGAGACTCTTGAAAATACCATGGTTAGGGTCAAGAGCACCTTAGTTGTCAAAGTGACATCTCTGATTTTTAAACATCTAAGTCTGGTAGCATAATGGTTACGAATCTGGCTGCGAACCACAGGGTCAGCAGTTTGAAACTACCAGCAGTTCCACGGGAGAAAGATGAGGCTTTCTGCTCCTGTAAAGATTTACAGCCTCAGAAACCCTGTACAGGGT
>NW_006408625.1:10626272-10626946 GCF_000296735.1 Chrysochloris asiatica
ATGTTTTAGGAGGTGTGGCGCTATAGGATAAGCACTGGACTATTAACTATAAGGCGGGTGGTTCAAATCCACCAGCTACTCGTTGGAAATCCTATACAGAGTTGCGATGAGTTGTAATCAACTCCACAGCACTTAACAACAACATATTGTATGTGTTCACTTTAACAATCATGTATATTTCAAAAGAGCATGTAATTTATGTTGTTGTTGTTTTTAAATGTTTTATTGTGAATTATGTGATAGTTTAAATGGGAGAACATTAGATTTACATTCATCCTATAGTATATCATTTCATTGCCATTGTTACTATTGTAATTTGTGTTTGAATGTCAAATTATGTCATTATGAATTAGATATTTTGTTAAAGAAGCTACTTAAATCATTTATATTTATTCACTTATTTTAATCTGCAATCTTCTGAAGTAGATAAAGCTAATGTCACCATAGATTATTGATCTTTTCCTTCTATTGTATTTAGTTTTAGCTTTCTATAGTTCAAAATCTTATAGTTAAAAATATAAAGGTTTGCGATTATTGCTATCTTAGTATTTCAATATGAAATCTCTTAATTCTACATAATTTTTTTGTCTGATTTCCATTGAATCTGATTTACTATTATTCTGAGTACCATTATTTCAATGGACCTTTACTAGAGCACCTTTTCCATCCATTTA
>NW_006408625.1:10628516-10637161 GCF_000296735.1 Chrysochloris asiatica
GAGGAATTAATTTATGTTTGATAGGAACTCCATAACAGGAAGACACCAAAAAAAGAAAAAAATTAAAAATCCAAACCATATGGACAATATTGTCCAACATTGTTTGAAAAACACTTCCCTAAAATCATGAAAGACAAGAAGATAACCATTCAAGAAGTTGAATGAACTCCAAACAGGATAGACAACCCCCCCACACAAAAGAAACCACCAAGACATAATATCATCAAACCTTTCAAAAGCAAAGATTATATAAGAATCCTGAGAACAACTTAGGAAAAACTACAAAGAAGAACCATGCAGGCAATAAGATAATGGAATGATTCATATAAAACTGAAAGAAAAAAAACCTGCCAACCAAGAATCATATACCCAGCAAAACCGTCTATCAAATATGACAGCAAAATCTGGTTATTCTCAGTCAAATAGAGTTAAAAGAATTTGTAAAAACCAGACCAACGTTACAAAAAAGACTAAAGGGAGTTCTTTGGCCAGAGAATCCACAACAGTACACAACAGCCTAAAAGTAACATATATGCTAATATCACCCAGAATTAATCCAGATACAGAAGTATGCAAAGAGCTACTTACATATTAGATCAGTCCAACATATACATGTACAGAGAGCTAGCTACATGGCAGACGAGTTCAAAATATCCATATACAGAGAGCTAGCTATATGGCAGGGTAGTGCAACATATCCATATACAGAGATCTAGTTAAAAGGCAGATGAGTACAACTTGTCTATATACAGAGAGATAGCTACATGGCAGAGAAGTGCAACATTTCCATATACAGAGTTCTAGCCCCATGGCAGATGTTTACAAATTGTGCATATGTGGAGAGTTAGCTACATGGCAGAGTAGTCCAACACGTCCATATTCAGGGTAGTAGCTACCTACTTGGCAGATCAGTCCAACATATCCATGCACAGAGAGCTAGTTATATGGCAGAGGATTCCAAAATGTCCATATACAGAGAGCTAGCTACATGGCAGGGTAGTGCAACATTTCCCAGTAGTGACTTATAGCTACATGGCAGATGGGTCAATGGTATTCATATACTGAGAGCTTCCTACATGGCAGAGAAATCCAATATATTCATATACAGAGAGCTACATTCTTGTCAGATCAGTCCAACATATCCACTATAAGAGAGCTAGCTACATAGTAGAAGAGTTCAAAATGTCCATATGCAGAGAGCTAGCCACATGGCAGTGTAGTGCAGCATTTCCATATACAGACTTCTAGCTACAAGGCAGATGATTCAAACTTGTCTATTTACAGAGAGTTAGCTACGTGGCAGAGTAGTGCAGCATTTCCATATACAGAGTTTTAACTACATGGCAGAAGTGTCCAACGTGTCCATATCCTGAGATCTAGCTACATTGCAGAGTTGTCCAACATGTCCATATTTAGGGTTGTAACTACATGTCAGATGTGTCCAATGTTTCCATATACTGAGAGCCACCTACATGGCAGAATAGTCCAATATGTTCATATACCGAGACCAACCTACTTGGCAAATCAGTCCATCATATCCATGTACAGAAAGCTAACTACATGGCAGAGTAGTGCAACATTAACATATACAGAGTTCTAGCTACATGGCAAATGTGTCCAACATGTCCATATACTGAGAGCTAGCTACTTGACAGAGTAGTCCAACATGTGTGTATTTAGGGTAGTAGCTACATGGTAGATGTGTCCAATGTGTCCATATACTAAGAGCCACCAAAAGGTCAAACAAGTCCAATATGTTCATATACAGAGAGCTACTTACTTGTCAGATGAGTACAACATATCCATGTAGCTAGCTACATGGCAAACGAGCCCAAAATGTGCATATACAAAGAGCTAGCCACATGGAAGGGGAGTACAACATTTCCATATACAGAGTTCTAGCTATAAGGCAGAAGTGTCCAATGTGTCCATATACTGAGAGCTAGCTACATTGCAGAGTTGTCCAAAATGTCATATTCAGGGTAGTAGCTATATGGCAGATGTGTCCAATGTGTCCATGTACTGAGAGCCACCTACAGGGCAGACAAGTCCATTATGTTCAAATACAGAGAGCTACCTACTTGGCAGATCAGTCTAACATATTCATGTATACAGAGACAGTTACATGGCAGACGAGTCCAAAATATCCATATAGAGAGAGCTAGCCACAAGGCAGGGCAGTGCAACATATCCATATACATAGTTCTAGCTACAAGGCAGACGTGTCCAACGTGTCCATATATTGGGAGCTAGACACATGATAGAGTAGTCAAACATGTCCATATTCAGGGTAGTAGCTACATGGCAGATGTGTCCAAAGTGTCCATATACTAAGAGCCACCTACAGGGCAGACAAGTCCAATATGTTCATATACAGAGAGCTACTTACTTGGCAGAGAAGTCCAACATATCCATGTACAGAGAGCTACCTTCATGGCAGAGTAGTGCAATATTTCCATATACAGAGTTCTAGCTACATGGCAGATATGTCCAAAGTGTCCATATACTGAGAGCTAGCTACATGGCAGAGTAGTGCATCATGTCCATATTCAGAGTAGTAGCTACATGGCAGATGTGTCCAACATGTCCATACACTGATAGCCACCTACAGAGCAGACAAGTCCAATATGTTCATATACAGAGAGTTACTTACTTGGCAGATCAGTCCAACAAACCCATGTACAGAGAGCTAGCTACATGGCAGACGATCCCAAAATGTCCATATACAGAGAACTAGCTACATGACAGGGTAGTGAAACATTTTCCAATACTGAGTTCTAGCTACATGGGAGATGTGTCAAGGGTGTTGATATACAGAGAGCTTCCTACATGGCAGACAAATCCAATATGTTCATATACAGAGAGCTACATACTTGACAGATCAGTCCAACATATCCACTTACAGAGAGTTAGCTACATGGCAGACGTGTCCAAAATGTTCATATACAGAGAGCTAGCCTTATGGCAGGGGAGTGCAACATTTGCATATACACAGTTCTAGCTACAAGGCAGATGAGTCCAACTTGTCCGTATACAGAGAGTTAGCTACATGGCAAAGTAGTGCAACATTTCCACAGACAGAGTTCTAGCTACATGGCAGATGAGTCCAACGTGTCCATATATTGAGAGCTAGCTATATGGCAGAGTAGTCCAACATGTCCATATTCAGGGTAGTAGCTACATGGCAGATGTGTCCAACGTGTCCTTATACTGAGAGCCTCCTACAGGGCAGAGAAGTCCAATATGTTCATATACAGAGAGCTACTTACTTGGCAGATCAGTCCAACATATCCATGTACAGAGAGCTAGTACATGGTAGATGCGTCCAAAATGTCCATATACAGAGAGGTAGCCACATGACTGGATAGTGCAACATTTCCATATCCAGAGTTCTAGATACAACACAGATGAGTCTAACTTGTCTATATACAGAGAGCTAGCTACATGTCAGAGTAATGCAACATTTCCATATACAGAGTTCTAGCTACATGGCAGATGTGTCCAACGTGTCCATATAATGAGAGCCAGCTACATTGAAGACAAGTCCAATATGTTCATATATATAGAGCTACATATTTATCAGATCAGTCCAACATATCCATGTACAGAGAGCTAGCTACATGGCAGATGAGTCCAAAATGTCCATATGCAGAGAGCTAGCCACATGGCAGGGGAGTACACCATTTCCATATAAAGTGTTCTAGCTACAAGGCAGATGAGTCCAACTTGTCTATTTACAGAGAGTTAACTACATGGCAATGTAGTGCAACATTCACATAAACAGAGTTCTAGCTACATGACAGAAGTGTCCAAAGAGTCCATAAACTGAGAGCTACCCACATGGCAGAGTAGTCAAACATGTCCATATTCAGGGTAGTAGCTACATGGCAGATGTGTTCAACGTGTCCATATACTGAGAGTCACCTACAGGGCAGAGAAGCCCAATATGTTCATATACAGAGATCTACTTATTTGGCAGATCTGTACAACATATCCATGTACAGAGAGCTAGCTACATGGCAGAGGATTCCAAAATGTTCATATACAGAGAGCTACCTAAATGGCAGAATAGTGCAACATTTCCCAATACTGAGTTCTAGATACATGGCAGATGTGTCAACGGTGTTCATATACTGAGTGCTATCTACATGGCAGACAAATAAAATATGTTCATATACAGAGAGCTACATATTGCTCAGATCAGTCCAACATATCCATGTACAGAGAGTTAGCTACATGGCAGTTGATTCCTAAATGTCCATATACAGAGAACTTGCTACATGGTAAGGTAGTGTAACATTTCCATATACTGAGTTCTAGCTACATGGTAGATGTGTCAACGGTGTTGATATACTGAGAGCTAACTACATGGCAGACAAATCAAATATGTTCATATACAGGGAGCTACATACTTGTCAGATCAGTCCAACATATCCACATACAGAGAGCTAGCTACATAGCAGACGAGTCCAAAATGTCCAAGTACATATAGCTAGCCACATGGCAGGGGAGTGCAACATTTCCATATACCGAGTTCCAGCTACAAGGCAGATGATTTCAACTTGTCTATTTACAGAGAGTTAGCTACATGGCAGTGTAGTGCAACATTTCCATATACAGAGTTATAACTACATGGCAGAAGTGTCCAACATGTCCATATCCTGAGAACTAGCTACATTGCAGAGTTGTCCAACATGTCCATATTTAGTGTTGTAACTACATGGCAGATATGTCCAATGTTTCCATATACTGAGAGCCACCACATAGCAGAAAAGTCCAATATGTTCGTACACTTAGGCCAAACTACTTGGCAGATCACTCCAACATATCCATGTACAGAAAGCTAACTTCATGGCAGATTAGTGTAACATTTCCATATACAAAGTTCTAGCTACATGGCAAATGTGTGCAACATGTCCATATACTGAAAGCTAGCTACATGGCAGAGTAGTCCAATGTGTCCATATTTAGGGTAGTTGCTACATGGTAGATGTGTCCAATGTGTCCATATACTGAGAGCCACTAACAGGACAAACAAGTCCAATATGTTCATATACAGAGAGCTACTTACTTGGCAGATCAGTCCAACATATCCATGTATAGAGAGCTAACTACATGGCAGACGGGTCCAAAATGTCCAAATACAGAGAGGTAGCCACATGGCTGGATAGTGCAACATTTCTATATCCAGAGTACTAGCTACAAGGCATATGAGTCCAACTTGTCTATATACAGAGAGCTAGATATATGTCAGAGTAGTGCAACAGAATTATAGCTACATGGCAGATGTGTTCAACATATCCATATAATGATAGCCAGCTACATGGAAGACAAGTCCAATATGTTCATATACAGACAGCTACATACTTGTCAGATCAGTCCGACATATCCATGTACAGAGAGCTAGCTACATGGCAGATGTGTCCAACGTGTCCATATACTGAGAGCCACCTACAGGGCAGACAAGTCCATTGTGTTCAAATAGAGAGACCAACTTACTTGGCTGATCAGTCTCAACATATCCATGTACAGAGAGCTAGCTACATGGCAGAGTAGTGCCTCATTTCCATATAGAGAGTTCTACCTACATGGCAGACGTGTCCAACGTGTCCATATAGCAGAGTAGTCCAAAATGTCCATATTCAGGGTAGTAGCTACATGGCAGATGTGTCCAAAGTGTCCATACACTGAGAGTCACCTACAGGGCAGACAAGTTCAAGATGTTCATATACAGAGAGTTTCTTACTTGGTAGATCAGTCCAACATACCCATGTACAGAGAGCTAGCTACATGGCAGACAATTCCAAAATGTCATTATACAGAGAGCTAGCTACATGGCAGGGTAGTGCAACATTTTCCAATACTGAGTTCTAGCTACATGGGAGATGTGTCAAGGGTGTTGATATACTGAGAGCTTCCTACATGGCAGACAAATATAATATGTTCATATACAGAGAGCTACATACTTGTCAGATCAGTCCAACATATCCACGTACATAGCTACTTGGTAGATCAGTCTAACAAATCCATGGACAGAGAGCTAGCTACATGGTAGACAAGTCAAAAATGGCCATATACAAAGAGCTAGCTACATGGCAGGGTAGTGCAACATTTCCATATACAGAGTTCTAGCTACATGGAAGATGTGTCCAACATGTCCATATACTGAGAGATCTACCTACATGGCAGATAGTACAGAATATTCATGCACAGAGAGCTAGCTACATGTCAGATGAGTCCAAAATGTCCATATAATGAGAGCTAGCTACATGGCACAGTAGTGCACCATTTCCATATACAGAGTTCTAGCTACATGGAAGATGTGTCCAACATGTCCATATACTGAGAGATCTACCTACATGGCAGATAGTACAGAATATTCATGCACAGAGAGCTAGCTACATGTCAGATGAGTCCAAAATGTCCATATAATGAGAGCTAGCTACATGGCACAGTAGTGCACCATTTCCATATACAGAGTTCTAGCTACATGTCAAATGTGTCCAACGTTTCTATATACAGAGATGTAGCTACATGGGAGTGTACTGCAACATTTTCATATGCAGAATTCTAGCTACAAGGCACATGACTCCAACTTGTCTATATGCAGAGAACTAGCTACAAGGCAGAGTAGTGCAACATTTCTTTATACAGAGTTCTAGCTACATGATAGATGTGTACAAAATGTCCATATTCTGAGAGGTACCTGCATGGCAGATCAGTACAACATGTCCATGTACAGAGAGCTAGCTACATGGAAGACAAGTTCTTAATGTCTATATACATAGAGCTAGCTACTTGGCAAGGTAGTGCAGCATTTCCATTTACAGTGTTCTAGCTACAAGATAGATGAGTCCAATTTGTCTATATACAGAGAGCTAGCCACATGGCAGAGTAGTCAAACATGTCTAAATAAAGAATGCAAGCTACCTGGCTAATGAGTCCAATGTGTCCATATACTGAGAGCTAGCTACATGGCACATGAGTCCAACAGGTCCATATACTTAGAGCTAGGTATATGGCAGACAAAACCAATATATTCATATAGAGGGAGCTAGCTACATGGCATGGTAGTGCACAATATCCATATACCTATTTCTAGCTACAAGGCATATGAGTCCAAGTTGTCTATATACAGAGACCTAGCTACATGGCAGAGTATTGCAACATTTCCATATGCAGAGTTCAAGCTACATGGCAGATGAGTCCAAATTCTTCATAAACTGAGAGCTAGCTACATAGCATAGTACTCCAACATGGTGATATAAAGAGTTCCAGCTACATTGCAGATGTGCCCAACATACCCATATATTGAGAGCTAGCTACATGGCAGACAAGTCCAATATGTTCATACACAGAGAGCTACCTACTTGGCAGATCAGTCCAACATATCCAAGTACAGAGAACTAGCTACATGGCAGACGGATCCAAAATGACCATATACAGAGAGTTAGCTACATGGCAGGGTAGTGCAACATTTCCATATATAGAATTCAAGCTGCATGGCAGATGAATTCAAAGTTTTCATATACTGAGAGCTAGCCACATGGCAGAGTAATCCAACATGTCCATATAAAGAGTACTAGCGACCTGGCTAATGAGCCCAACATGTCCATATATTGAGAGCTAGCTACATGGCAGACAAGTCCAATATGTTCATATACAGAGAGCTAGCCACATGGAAGGGTGGTGCAACATTTCCATATACAGAGTTCTAGCTACAAGGCAGATGAGTCAAACTTGTCTATATACAGAAAGTTAGCTACATGGCAGAGTAGTGCAACATTTCCATATTCAGAGTTTTACCTACAAGGCAGATGACTCTAACTTGACTAGATAAAGAGAGCTAGCTACATGGCAGAGTAGTGCAACATTTTCATATACAGAGTTCTGGGTACATGGCAGATGTGTCCATCGTGTCCATATAATGAGAGCTAGCTATTTGGCAGACATGTGCAATATGTTCATATACAGAGAGCTACATACTTGTCACATTAGTACAACATATCCATGTACAGAGAGCTAGCTACATGGTAGACGAGTCCAAAATGTGCATATACAAAAAGCTAGCTACATGGCAGGGTAGTGCAACATTTCCATATACAGAGTTTTAGCTACAAGGAAGATGAGTCTAATTTGTCTATATACAGAGTTCTAGCTACATGGCAGATGTGTCCAACATTTCCATATACTGAGAGATCTACCTACATGGCAGATAGTCCAGAATATCCATGCACATAAAGCTAGCTACATGTCAGATGAGTCCAAAATGTCCATATAAATAGATCTAGCTACATGACAGGGTAGTACAACATTTCCATATACAGAGTTCTAGCTGCGTGGCAAATGTGCCTAACGTGTCTATATACAGAGAGTTAGCTACATGGGAATGTACTGCAATATTTTCATATACAGAGTTCTAGCTACAAGGCACATGAGTCCAACTTGTCTATATACAGAGAACTAGCTACAAGGCAGAGTAGTGCAACATTTCCATATACAGAGTTCTAGCTACATGGCAGATGTGTCCAAAATGTCCATATACTGAGAGGTACCTACATGGCAGATCAGTACAACATGTCCATGTACAGAGAGCTAGCTACATGGAAGACAAGCTCTTAATGTCTAAATACATAGAGCTAACT
>NW_006408625.1:10638226-10643451 GCF_000296735.1 Chrysochloris asiatica
CAACATTTCCATATACAGAATTCAAGCTACATGGCAGATGAGTCCAAAGTGTTCATATACTGAGAGCTAGCTACATAGCAGAGTAGTCCAACATGTCCATATAAAGAGTTCCAGATGCATGGAAAATGTGTCCAACGTGCCCATATACTGAGAGCTAACTACATGGCAGACAAGTCCAATATGTCCATACATAGAGAGCTACCTACTTGGCAGATCAGTCTAACATGTCCAAGTACAGAGAGTTAGCTACACGGCAGGGTAGTGCGACATTTCCACATATAGAATTCTAGGTATATGCCAGATGTGTCAAATATGTCCATAAACTGAGAGCTAGCTACATGGCAGAGCATTCCAACATGTCCATATAATGAGAGCTACCTACATGGCAGACAAGTCCAATATGTTCGTATACAGAGAGCTATCTACTTGGCAGATCAGATCAACATATCCATGTACAGAGAGCTAGGAATATGTTAGATAATTCCAAAATGTCCATATACAGAGAGCTAGCTACATGGCCGAGCAGTGCAACATTTACATATACAGAGTTCTAGCTACAAGGCAGATGAGTCAAAAATGTCCATATACAGAGAACTAGCTACCTGTCAGGGTAGTGCAACATTTCCATATAAAGAGTTCTAGCTACATGGCAGATGTGTTCAATGTGTCCATATTCTGAGAGCTTGCTACATGGCAGAGGAGTCAAAGATGTCCATATAAAGGGTACTAGCTATGTGGCAGATGAGTCCAACTTGTCTATATGCAGAGAACTAGCTACAAGTTAGAGTAGTACAACATTTCCATATATAGAGTTCTAGCTACATGGTAGATGTGTCCAAAATGTCCGTATACTGAGAGGTACCTACATGGCAGGTCAATTCATCATGTCCATATACAGGGTACTATCTACCTGGCAGATGAGTTCAACATGTCCATATACTGAGAGCTAGCTACATGGCAAACAAGCACAATATGTTCATATACAGAGAGCCAGCCACATGGCAGAGTAGTCAAACATGTCCATATAAAGAGTGCAAGCTACCTGGCTAATGAGTCCAATGTGTCCATATACTGAGAGCAAGCTACATGACAGATGAGTCCCACATGTCCATATACTTGGACTTAGCTATATGGCAGACAAGTCCAATATGTACATATACAGGGAGCTAGCTACATGGCATAGTAGTGCACAATATCCATATACCGATTTCTAGCTACAAGGCAGATGAGTCCAAGTTGTCTATATACAGAGACCTATCTACATGGCAGAGTATTTCAACATTTCCATATACAGACTTCAAGCCACATGGCAGATGAGTCCAAAGTGTTCATGTATTGAGAGCTAGCTACATAGCAGAGTAGTCCAACATGTCCATATAAAGAGTTCCAGATGCATGGCAGATGTGTCCAACGTGTCCATATACTGAGAGCTAGCTACATGGCAGACAAGCCCAATATTTTCATACACAGAGAGCTACCTACTTGGCAGATCAGTCCAACATGTCCAAGTACAGAGAGCTAGCTACATGGCAGACGAGTCCAAAATGTCCATATACAGAGAGTTAGCTACATGGCAGGGTAGTGCATCATTTCCATATAACGAGTTCTGGCTACAAGGCAGATGACTCCTACTTGTCTATATACAGAGAGCTATCTACATGGCAGACAAGTCCAATATGTTCATATACAGAGAGCTACCTACTTGGCAGATTAATCCAACATATCCATGTACAGAGAGCTAGCTACATGACAGACAAATTCTAAATGTCAATATACAGAGAGCTGGCTACATGGCAGTGTAGTGCAACATTTTCACATACAGTTTTCTAGCTACATGCCAGATGATTCCAACATGTCCATATACTGCGAGCTAGCTACATGGCAGATGAGTCCAACTTCTCTATATACAGAGAGCTAGCTACATTGCAGGGTAGTTAAACATTTCCATATATGGAATTCTATGTACATGGCAGATGTGTCCAACGTGTCCATATATTGAGAGCTATCTACATGGCAGAGTAGTCCAACATGTCCATATACAGGGTACTAACTACATGGCAGATGAGTCCAACATATCCGTAAACAGAAAGCTAGCTAAAAGGCAGAAAAGTTCAGTACGTTCATAAACAGTTAACTACCTACTTGGAAGATTAGTCCAACATATCCATGTATAGAGAACTAGCTACATGGCAGAGGAGTCCAATGTGTTAATATACAGAGAGTTACCTACTTGGAAGATCTGTCCAAAATATCCATGTACATCGAGCTAGCTATATGGCCGACAAGTCCAAATTGTCCATATACAAAGAGCTAGCTACATGGCAGGGTAGTGAAACATTTCCATATACAGAGTTATAGGTTCAAGGCAGATGAGTCCAACTTGTCTATATAGAGAGAGCTACCTACATGGCAGAGTAGTGCAGCATTTCCATATACAGAGTTCTAGGTACATCGCAGAAATGTCCAACGTGTCCAAACACTGAAAGCTATCAACATGACAGAGCAGTCCAACATGTCTATATACACGGTACTAGCTACATGGCCGATGAGTCCAACATGTACAAATACTGAGAGCTAGCTGCATGGCAGACAAGTCCAATGTGTTCATATACAGAGAGTTACCTACTTGTCAGATCTGTCTAACATATCTATGTACATAGAGATAGCTACATGGCAGATGATTTCAAAATGCCCATATACATAGAGCTAGCTAAATGGCAGGGTAGGGCAACATTTCCATATACTGCCTTCTAGCTACATGGCAGATGTGTCAGCGATGTTCATATACTGAGAGCTACCTACAAGGCAGACAAGTCCAATATGTTCATATACAGAGAGCTACATACTTGGCAGATCAGTCCAAAATGTCCATATACAGAGAGCTAGCCTCATGGCAGGGTAATGTAACATTTCCCAATACTGAGTTCTAGCTACATGGCAGATGTGTCAACAGTGTTCATATACTACATGTCCAATATGTACATATTGGCAGACAAGTTCAATATGTTCATATATAGAGAGCTACATACTTGTCAGATCAGTCCAACTTATCCATGTAAAAAGATGTAGCTACAAGGCAGACGAGTTCAAAATGCCCATATACAGAAAGCTAGCCATATGGCAGGGTAGTGCAACATTTCCATATACAGAGTTCTAGTTACAAAGCAAATGTGTCCAACTTGTCTATATACAGAGAGTTCGCTACATGGCAGAGTAGTGCAACATTTCCATATAGAGAGTTTTAGCTACATGGCAGATGTGTCCAATGTGTCCATATATTGAGAGCCATCTACATGGCAGAGTAGTCCAACATATCCATATTAAGTGTACTAGGTACATGGCAGATGTGTCCAACTTGTCCATATACTGAGAGTCACCCACATGGTAGAAAAGTCAAATATGTTCATATACAGAGAGCTACCTACTTGGCAGATCAGTTCAACATATCCATGTACATAGAGATAGCTACATGGTATACGAGACCAAAATGTCCATATAGAGAGACCTAGCCACATGGCAGGGCAGTGAGTCATTTCCATTTACAGAGTTCTAGGTACAAAGCAGATGAGTCCATCTTGTCTATATACAGAGCGATAGCTACATGGCAGAATAGTGCAACATTTCAATATACAGAGTTGTAGCTACATGGCGGATGTGTCCAACATGTCCATATACTAAGAGCTAGCTACATGACAGTGTATTCCAACATATCCATATTCAGGGTAATAGATACATGGCAGATGTGTCCAACATGTCCATATACTGAGAGTCACCCACATGATGGACAAGTCCAATATGTTTATATACAGACAGCTACACACTTAGCAGACCATTCCAACATATCCATGTATAGAGAGTTATCTACATGGCAGACAAGTACAAAATGTCCTATTACAGAGAGCTAATCACATGCCAGGGTAGTGCAACATTTCCATATACAGGGTTCTAGCTATATGGCAGATTTGTCCAACGTGTCCATATACTGAGAGGTACCAACAGGGCAGATCAGTCCTAAATATCCATATACAGAGAGCTACCTTCATGGCAGGGTAGTGCAACATTTCCATATACAGAGTTTTAGCTACAAGGCACATGAATCCAACTTGTCTATATACAGAGACCTAGCTACAAGGCAGAGTAGCGCAACATTTCCATATACAGAATTCGAGTTACACGGCAGATGTGTTCAAGATGTCCATATACATAGAGCTAGCTTCATGGCAGAGTAGGGCAACATTTCCATATACAGAGTTCTAGCTATATGTCACATGTGTCCAACGTGTCCATATTTTGAGAGCTACCTACATGGCAGATCAGACCAACATATCCATGAATGGAGAGTAAACTACATGTCAGACGAGTCCAAATTGCCTATGTACAGAGAGTTCGCTACATGGCAGAGTAGTGCAACATTTCCATATACAGAGTTCTAGCTAATTGCATATGTGTCCAATGTGTCCATATACTGAGAGCTAGCTGCATGGCAGAGTAGTCCAACATGTCCATGTACAGGGTACTAGCTAATTGGCAGATGAATCCAACATTTCCATATGCTGAAAGCTAGCTACATGGCATGGTAGGGCATCATTTCCATATACAGAGTTCTAGCAAGAAGGCAGATAAGTCCAACTAGTCTATATACAGAGAGCTAGCTACATGGCAGAGTTGTGAAACATTTCCATATACCGAATTTTAGCTACATGGCAATTGTGTCCAACGTGTCCATATACTGAGAGGTATCAACTGTATATGGATCAGTCCAAAATATCCATATACAGAGAGCTAGCTAACATGGCAGCCGAATCCAGAATGTCCATATACCGAGAGCTACCTTCATGGCAGGGTAGTGCAACATTTCAATATACAGATTTCTAGCTACAAGACACATGAATCCAACTTGTCTATATAAAGAGAGCTAGCTATAAGGCAGAAAAGTGCAACATTTCCATGTACAGAGTTCTAGCTACATGACAGATGTGTCCAACGTGTCTATAAATGAGAAATACCTACATGGCCGAGAAGTCCAACATGTCCATTTACAGGGTACTAGCTACATGGCAGATGAGTCCAACATGTCCATATACTGAGAGCTAGTGACATGGCAGACAAGTCCAATATATTCATATACAGAGATCTATCTACTTGGCAGATCAGTCCAACATATCCATGTACAGAGAGCTAGCTACATGGCAGACAAGTCCAAAATGTCCATATACAGAGAGCTA
>NW_006408625.1:10643551-10651493 GCF_000296735.1 Chrysochloris asiatica
CTATCTACTTGGCAGATCAGTCCAACATATCCATGTACAGAGAGCTAGCTACATGGCAGACAAGTCCAAAATGTCCATATACAGAGAGCTACCTTCATGGCAGGGTAGTACATCATTTCCATATACAGTGTTCTAGCTACAAGGCACATGAATCCAACTTGTCTATATACAGAGATCTAGCTACAAGGCAGAGTAGTGCAACATTTCCATATACAGCGTTCTACCTACATGACAGATGTGTCAAACATGTCTATATATGAGTGTTACCAATATGACCGAGAAGTCGAACATGTTCATATACTGGGTACTAACTGCATGGCAGATGAGTCCAACATGTCCATATACTGAGGGCTAGAGCCATGGCAGACAAGTCCAATATGTTCATATACAGAGGGACACCTACTTGGCAGATGAGTTCAACATATCCACGTACAGAGAGCTAGCTACATGCCAGACAAATTCAAAACGTCCATATATAGAGAGCAAGCTACATGGCAGGGTAGTGCAATATGTCCATATATAAGGTACTAACTACATGGAAGATGAGTCCAACGTGTCCATATACTGAGAGATAGCGACATGGAAGATAAGTCCAATATGATCATATATAGAGAGCTATCTATTTGACAGATCAGTCCAACATATCCATGTACAAAGAGCTAGCAATATGGCAGACAAGTCCAAAATGTCCATATACAGAGAGCTAGATACATGGCAGGTTAGTGCAACATTTCCATAAACAGAGTTCTATCAACATGCAGATGTGTCCAACGTGTCCATAAATTGAGGGCTAGCTACATGCAGAGGAGCCCAACATGTCCATATTCAGGGTACTAGCTACATGCCACATATGTCCAACATGTGCATATGCTGAGAGTCACTTACATGGCAGACAAGTCCAATATGTTCATTTACAGAGAGTTACCTATTTGGCAGATCTGTCCAACATATCCATGTACAGAGAGCAAGCTACATGGAAGACGATTCCAAAATGTCTATATAGAGAGAGCTAGCAACATGGCAGAGTAGTGCATCATTTCCATATACAGATTTCTAGCCACATGGAAGATATGTCCAACATGTGCATATGCTGAGAGTCACTTACATGGCAGACAAGTCCAATATGTTCATATACAGAGAGTTACCTATTTAGCAGATCTGTCCAACATATCCATGTACAGAGAGCAAGCTACATGGCAGACGATTCCAAAATGTCTATATAGAGAGAGCTAGCAACATGACAGAGTAGTGCAACATTTCCATATACAGATTTCTAGCCACATGGCAGATGATTCCAACTAGTCTATATATAAAGAAATAACTTCATGGCAGGGTAATGCAACATTTCCATATCCTGTGTTCTAGCTAAAAGGCATATGAATCCAACTTGTCTATGTACAGATTTCTAGCTACAAGGCAGAGTAGTGCAACATTTCCATATACAGAGTTCTAGCTACGTGGCAGATGTGTCCAACGTGTCAATATATTACTTTTTACCAACATGGTCGAGAATTCCAACATGTCCTTATACAGGGTACTAACTACATGGCAGATGAGTCCAACATGTCCATATATCGAGAGCTAGCGACATGACAGACAAGTCCAATATATTCATGTACAGAGAATATATGTCCAACATATCCATGTACAGAGAACTAGCTACATGGCAGACTAGTCCAAAATGTCCATATACAGAGAGCTACCTTCATGGCAGGGTAGTGCAACATTTCCATATACAGAGTTCTAGCTACAAGGCACATGAATCCAACTTGTCTATATACAGAGAGCTAGCTACAAGGCAGAGTAGTGCAACATTTCCATATACAGAATTCTAGCTATATGACAGATGTGTCCAACTTCTCTATATATAGAGAACTAAATTCATGGCAGGGTAGTGCAACATTTCCATATACAGAGTTCTAGCTACAAGGCACATGAATCCAACTTGTCTATATACAGAAGCTAGCTACAAGGCAGACTAGTGCAACATTTCCATATACAGAATTCTAGCTATATGATAGATGTGTCCAACTTCTCTATATATAGAGAACTAAATTCATGGCAGGGTAGTGCAACATTTCCATATACAGAGTTCTAACTACAAGACATATGTGTCCAACTTGTCTATATACAGAGATCTAACTGCATGGCAGGGGAGTGCAACATTTCCATGTACAGAGTTCTAGCAAAAAGAAAGATGTGTCCGACATGGCCACGTATTGAGGGCTAGCTACATGCAGAGGAGCCCACCATGTCCATATTCAGTGTAATAGCTACATGCCAGATGTGTCCAACGTGTCCATATGCTGAGAGCCACCTACATGGCAGACAAGTCCAATATGTTCATATACAGAGAGCTACCTACTTGGCAGATCTGTCCAACATATCCATGTACAGAGAGGTAGCTACAAGGCAGACGATTCCAAAATGTCTATATACAGAGAGCTAGCTACAAGGCAGAGTAGTGCAACATTTCCATATACAGAGTTCTAGCTACATGACAGATGTGTCCAACGTGTCTATATATGAGAGTTACCAACATGGTCGAGAAGTCCAAAATGTCCATATACAGGGTACTAACTACATGGCAGATGAGTCCAACATGTCCATATACTGAGAGCTAGCACCATGGCAGACAAGTCCAAGATGTTCATATACAGAGGAACACCTACTTGGCAGATGAGTTCAACATACCCATGTGCAGAGAGGTAGCTACATGCCAGACAAATTTAAAACGTCCATATGTAGAGAGCTAGCTGCATGGCAGGGTAGTGCAACATGTCCATATACAGGGCACTAATTACATGGCTGTTGTGTCCAACATGTCCATATACTGAGAGCTAGCTACATGGCAGAGTAGTCCAACATGTCCATATAAAGCGTACTAGCTACATTGCAGATGAGTCCAACATGTCCTCATACTGGGAGTTAACAACATGGCAGACAAGTCCAATATGTTCATATACAGAGTGACACCTATTTGGCAGATGAGTTCAACACATCCATGTACTGAAAGCTAGCTACATGCCAGAGGAGTTCAAAACGTTCATATCTAGAGAGCTAGCTACATAGCAGGGGAGTACAACATTTCTGTATACAGGGTAATAACTACATGGCAGATCAGTCCAAAATGTCCATATACTGAGAGCTAGCGACAGGGCAGACAAATCCAATATGTTCATATACAGAGAGTTTTCTATTTGTCAGATCAGTCCAACATATCCACGTACAGAGAGCCAGTTGCATGGCAGACGAGTCCAAAATATGCATATAAAGAGAGCTAGCTACTTGGCAGGGTAGTGCAACAATTCCATATAAAGAGTTCTAACTACAAGGCAGATGAGTCCAACTTGTCTATACACAAAGATCTAACTACATGGCAGTGTGATGCAATATTTCCATATACAGAGTTCTTGAAACATGCAGATGTGTCCAACGTGTCCATATATTGAGGGCTAGCTACATGCAGAGGAGCACACCATGTCCATATTCAGGGTACTAGCTACATGCCAGATGTGTCCAACATGTTCAAATGCTGAGAGCCACCTACAGGGCAGACAAGTCCAAAATATATTCATATACAGGGAGATACTTACTTGGCAGATCTGTCAAACATATCCATGTACAGAGAGCTAGCTACATGGCAGATGAATCCAAAATCTCTATATATAGGGAGCTAGCAACATGGCAGCATAGTGCAACATTTCCATACACAGATTGCTAGTTACAAGGCAGATGAGTCCAACTTGTCTATATATAGAGAACTAAGTTCATGGCAGTTTAGTGCAACATTTCCATATACAGAGTTCTAGCTACAAGGTACATGAATCCAACTTGTCTATATACAGAAAACTAGCTGCAAGGCAGAGTAGTCCAACATGTCTATATATAGGTTACTAGTTATATGGCAGATGAGTCCAACATGTACATAAACTGAGACCTAGCTTCATGGCAGCCAAGTCCAATGTGTTCATATACAGAGAGCCAGCTATATGGCAGGGTAGTGCAACATTTCCATATACAGAGTTGTAGCTACAAGGCAGATGAGTCCAACTTGTCTATATACTGAGAGCTACTTACCTGGCAGACAAGACCAATATGTTCATATAGAAGATTCGAGTTACATGGCAGATGTTTCCAATGTGTCCATATAGTGAGTGCTACTTACATGGCAGATCAGTCCACAGTATCCATGGACAGAGAGCTAGAGACATGTCAGATGAGTCCAAAATGTCCATATTCAAAGTTCTAGTTCCATGGCAGATGTGTACGACGTGTCCATATACTGAGAGCTAGGTACACGGCAGAGTAGTCCGCCTGGTCCATATACAGGGTACTAGCTACAAGTCAGATCAGTCCACGTTGTCTATATACAGAGAGCTAGCTACATTGCAGAGTAGTGCAACATTTCCGTATACAGAGTTCTAGCTACATGGCAGATGCATCCAAACTGTCCATAAACTGAGAGCTTGCTACATGGTAGAGAAGTCCAACATGTCCATATACAGGGTACTCGCTACCTGGCAGATGAGTCCAACATGTCCATTTACACAAAGGTAGATACATGGCAGACAAGTACAATATGTTCATATACAGAGCTACATCTATAGTCAGATCAAGCAAACATATACATGAACAGAGAGCTAGCTACATGGCAGCATAGTGCCACAATTCCATAAAGAGAGTTCTAACTACAAGGCAGATGTGTCAATATGAGAGCTAGCTACATGCCAGAGAGCTACCTACTTGGCAGATCAATCCAACATATCCATGTACAGAAGGCTAGCTAAATGGCATATAAGTATAAAATGTCCATATAAAGAGAGTTAGCTACTTGGCAGGGTAGTGCAACATTTGCATATACAGAGTTCTAGGTACATAGCAGATGTGTCCAATGTGTCCATATACTGAGAGCTAGCTGCATGGCAGAGCAGTCCAACATGTCCATATACAGGGTACTAGCTACATGTCAGATGAATCCAACATGTCCATATATTGAGAGCTAGCTACATGGCAGACAAGTCCAATATGTTCATATACAGAGAGCTATCTATTTGGCAGATCAGTTCAAAATATCCATGTAGAGAGAGCTAGCATTATGGCAGACGAGTCCACAATGTCCATATACAGAGATCTAGATACATGGCAGTGTAGTGCAACAATTCCATATACAGAGTTCTAACTACAAGGCAGATGAGTCCAATTTGTCTATATACAGAGATCTAACTACATGGCAGCGTAGTGCAACATTTCCATATACAGAGTTCTAGCAACATGCAGATGTGTCCAACGTGTCCATATATTGAGGGCTAGCTACAGGCAGAGGAGCCAAACATGTCCATATTCAGGGTACTAGCTACAGGCCAGATATGTCCAACGTGTCCATATGCTGAGAGCCACCTACATGGCAGACAAGTCCAATATGTTCATATACAGAGAGCAACCTACTTGGCAGATCTGTCGAACATATCCATGTACAGAGAGCTAGCTATATAGCAGACCATTCCAAAATGTCTATATACAGAGAGCTGGCTACAAGGCAGAGTAGTGCAACATTTCCATATACAAAGTTCTAGCTACATGACAGATGTGTCCAAAGTGTCTATATATGAGTGTTACCAACTTGGTCGAGAAGTCCACCATGTCCATATATAGGGTACTAACTACATGGCAGAAGAGACTAACATCTCCATATACTGAGAGCTAGTGACATGGCAGAAAAGTCCAACATATTCATATACAGAGAGCTATCTACTTGGCAGATCAGTCCAACATATCCATGTACAGAGAGCTACCTACATGGCAGACGAGTCCAAACTGTCCATATACAGAGAGCTACCTTCATGGCAGGGTAGTGCAACATTTCCATATACAGTGTTCCAGCTACAAGGCACATGAATCCAACTTGTCTATATACAGAGAGCTAGCTACAAGGCAGAGTAGCGCAACATTTCCATTTACAGTGTTCTAGCTACATGACAGATGTGTCCAATGTGTCTATATATGAGTGTTACCAACATGGCCGAGAAGTCCAACATGTCCATACACAGGGTACTACCTACATGGCAGATGAGTCCAACGTGTCCATATAATAAGAGCTAGTGACATGGCAGACAAGTCCAATATGTTCATATACAGAGAGCTATCTACTTGGCAGATCAGTTCAACATATCCTTGTACAAACAGCTAACAATATGGCAGACAAGTCCAAATGTCTGTATACAGAGAGCTAGCTACATGGCAGGGTAGTGTAACATTTCCATATACAGAGATTTAACTACAAGGCAGATGAGTCAAACTTGTCTACATGGCAGATAAGTCCAACACATCCATATACTGAGAGCTAGCTACATGTCAGAGAAGTCCATAATGTCCATATACAGAGAGCTAGCTACATGTCAGGGTATGGCAACATTTCCATATAGAGAGTTATAGCTACAAGTCAGATGAGTCCAACTTGTCTATATACAGAGAGCTAGCTACATGTCAGAGTAGTGCAACATTTCCATATACAGCGTGCTAGCTACATGGCAGATGTTTCCTTCGTGTCCATATACTGAGAGCTAGCTATGTGGCAGACAAGTCCAATATATTCATATACAGAGAGCAACATACTTAGCAGATTAGTCCTATATATCCATGCACAGAGAGCTAGATACATGGCAGACGAGTCCAAAATGTCCATGTACAGAGGGCTCGCTACATGGCAGAGTAGTGCAACATTTCCATATACAGAGTTCTAGGTACATGGAAGATGTGTCCAAAGTGTCCATACACTGAGAGCTAGCTACATGGCAGAGCAGTCCAACATTTCCATATACATGGTACCATCTACATGGCAGATGAGTTCAACATGTCCATATACTGAGAGCTAGCTACAAGGCAGTAATTTCTAATATGTTCATATACAGAGACATACCTTCTTGGCAGATCAGTCCAATGTATCCATATACAGAATGCTAGCTACATGGCAGACAAGTCCAAAATGTCCATATACAGTGAGCTAGATACATGGCAGCGTAGTGTAATATTTCCATATACAGATTTCTTGCTACAAGGCAGATGAGTCCACCTTGTCTATATATAGAGATCTAAAATCATGGCAGAGTAGTGCAACATTTCCATATACAGAGTTCTACCAACAAGGCAGATGAGTCCAACTTGTCTATATACAGAGAACTGTCTACATGGTAATGTATTGCAACATTTCCATATACAGAGTTCTAGATACATGTCAGATGTGTCTAACACATCCATATACTGAGAGCTAGCTACATGTCAGAGGGGTCCAAAATGTCCATATACAGAGAGCTAGTCACATGGCAGCATAGTGCAACATTTCCATATACAGAGTTCTAGGTACATGGCAGACGTGTCGAATGTGTCTATATACTGGGAGCTAGCTACATAGCAGAGTAGTCCAAAATGTCCAACTTCAGGGTTGTAGCTACATGGCAGATGTGTACAACGTTTCCATATACTGAGAGTCAATTACAGGGCAGACAAGTCCAATATGTTCATATATAGAGAGATACTTACTTGGCAGATCAGTACAACATATCCATGTTCAGAGAGCTAGCTACATGGCAGATGAATCCAAAATGTCCATATGCAGAAAGCTAGCCACATGGCAGGGTAGTGCAACATTTCCATATACAGAGTTCTAGCTACAAAGCAGACGAGTCCAACTTATCTATATAGAGAGTGAGCTACATGTCAGAGTAGTGCAACATTTCCATATACAGAGTTCTAACTACATGGCAGAAGTGTGCAACGTGTCCATATACTGAGAGCTAGCTACATTGCAGAGTTGTCCACTGAGTCTATATTCAGGGTAGTAACTACATGGCAGATGTGTCCAACATGTCCATATACTGAGAGCCACATACATGGCAGACAAGTCCAATATGTTCATATACAGAAACCAACCGACTTGGCAGAT
>NW_006408625.1:10651593-10660473 GCF_000296735.1 Chrysochloris asiatica
ATATGTTCATATACAGAAACCAACCGACTTGGCAGATCAGTCCAACATATCCATGTACAGAGAGCTAGCTACATGGCAGACGAGTCCAAAATGTCCATACACAGAGAGCTAGCCATATGGCAGGGTAGTACAACATTTCCATATACAGAGTTCTAGCTGCAAGGAAGTTGAGTCCAACTTGTTTATATACAGAGAGCTAGCTACATGGCAGAGTAGTGCAACATTTCCATATACAGAGTTCTAGCTATATGGCAGATATGTCCAACATGTCAAAATTCTGAGAGCTAGCAACATGGCAGAGTAGTCCAACATGTCCATATTCAGGGTACTAGGTACATGGCAGATGTGTCCAACTTGTCCTTGTACATGGCAGGATGGTGCAACATTTCCATATACTGTGTTCTAGCTACATGATAGATGTGTCAACAGTGTTCATATACTGAGAGCTACCTACATGGCAGAAAAATCCAACATGTGCATAAACAGAGAGCTACATACTTGTCAGATCAGTCCAGCATATCCATGTACAGAGATCTTGCTACACGGCTGACGATTCCAAAATGTCCATATACAGAGAGCTAGCCTCATGGCAGGGTAATGCATCATTTACATATACAGAGTTCTAGCTACAAAGCAGATGAGTCCAACTTGTCTATATACAGAGAATAGCTACATGGCAGAGTAATCAAACATGAACATATTCAGGTACTAGCTACATGGCAGATGTGTCCAATGTGTCCATGTACTAAGTGCCACCTACTGGGCAGAAAAGTCCAATATGTTCATATACAGAGAGCTACCTACTTGGCAGATCAGTCCAACATATCCATGTACAGAGAGCTAGCTACATGGCAGAGGAATCCAAAATATCCATATACAATGAGCTAGCCACATGGCAGAGTATTGCAATATTTCCTTATACAGAGTTCTAGATACAAGACAGATGAGTCCAACTTGTCTATATACAGATAGCTAGCTACATGACAGAGTAGTGCAACATTTCCATATACAGGGAACTAGCTATATGGTCAATGAGTCCAACATATCCATGTACAGAGAGCTAGCTACATGGCAGACGAGTCCAAAATGTCAATATACACAGAACTAGCTACATATCTGGGAAGTGCAACATATCCATATACAGATTTCTAGCTACAAGGCAGATGTGTCCATTTTGTCTACGTACAGAGAGGTAGCTAAATGGCAGAGTAGGGCATCATTTCCATATACAGCGTTCTAGCTACATGGTAGATGTGTCCAACATGTCCACATACAGAGAGCTAGCAACAAGGCAGATAAGTCCTATATGTTCATATACAGAGAGCTACCTACTTGGCAGATCAGTCCAACATATCCATGTACAGAGAGCTACCTACGTGCCAGAGTAGTGCACCATTTCAATACACAGCGTTCTAGCTACATGGCAGATGTGTCCAACATGTCCATATATTGAGAGCTAGCTACATGGCAGAGTAGCACTACATGTCCAAATACAGGGTAATACCTACCTGGCTAATGAGTACAACATGTCCATATACTGAGAGCTAGCTACATGGCAGACAAGTCCTGTATGTTAATATACAGAGAGCTAACTACTTGGCATATCAGTTCAACATATCTATGTGCAGAGAGCTAGCTACATGGCAGATAAGTCCAAAATGTCCATTTACAGAGAGATAGTTACATGACAGGGTAGTGCACCATTTCCATATACAGAGTTCTATCTAAAAGGCAGATGAGTCCAACTTGTCTATATACAGAGAGGTAGCTACATGGCAGAGTAGGGCATCATTTCCATATACAGAGTTATTGTAGTTAGAAGTCTGTATATGGAAATATTGTACTACCCTGCATATAGCTAGCTCTCTGCACATGGATATGTTGTAATGATCTCCTAAGTAGGTAGCTATCTGTATATGAACATATTGGACTTGTCTGCCATGTAGCTTGAACTCTGTATATGGAAATGATGCACTACTCTGACATGTGGCTAGCTCTCTTTATATAAACATGTTGGACTCATCTGCCTTGTATCTAGTACTCTGTATATAGACATTTTGGACTACTCTGCCACGTAGCTAGCTCTCAGTATATGGAAACGTTGGACACATCTGCCATGTAGCTAGAACTCTGTATTTGGAAATGTTTCACTAGTCTGAAATGTATTTGCCCTCTCTATATGGACATTTTGTAGTCGTCTAACTTGGACATAGCTCTCTAAACATGAACTTGTTGGACTGATCTTTCATGTAGCTAGGTCTCTGTATAGGAAAATATTGGACTTGTCTGCCATGTCGTTAGTTCTTAGTATATGGACACCTTGGACACATCTGCTATGTAGCTAGTACCCTGTATATGGCCTTGTTGGACTGATCTGCCTGGTAGCTAGTACCCTGTATATGGACATGTTGGACGACTTTTCCATGTAGATAGCTCTCAGTATATGGACATGTTGGACTCATCTGACATATAGCCAGTACCCTGTATACCGACATGTTGAACTACTCTGCCATGTAGCTAGCTCCCAGTATAAGGTCGCTTTGGAGACATCTGGCATGTAGCTAGAACTCTGTATATGGAAATTTTGCATTATCATGCCATGTAGCTAGCTCTCTGTATATGAACATATTTGACTTGTCTGCCATGTAGGTAGATCTCAGTATATGGGAATGTTGAACTGATCTTCCATGTAGCTAGAAGTCTGTATATGGAAATGTTGCACTACTCTGCCATGAAGCTAGTTCTCTGTATATAGACAAGTTGGACACATCTGCCTTGTAGCAAAAATCTGTATATGGATATGTTGCACTTCCCTGATATGTAGCTAGTTCTGTGTATATTGACATTTTGGACTCGTCTGTCATGTAGCTAGCTCTCTGTACATGGATATGTTGTACTCATTGACCATGTAGCTAGTTCCCTATATATGGACATGTTGCACTACTCTGTCATGTAGCTAGCTATCTGTATATAGACACGTTGGACTCATCTGCCTTGTAGCTAGAAATGTGTATATGGAAATGTTGCACTACTCTGCCATGTAGCTATCTCTCTGTACTAGGGTGTGTTGGACTTATCTGCCTGTTAGGTAGCTCTCTGTATATATACATATTGGATTTGTCTACAATCTTCCTCGCTCTCAGTATATGTACCTGTTGGACTCTTTAGCCAGTTAGCTCGTACTCTGTATATGGAAATGAAGCACTACTCTGCTACATAGCTAGCTCTCTGTATATAGACAAGTTGGACTCATCTGCCTTGTAGCTAGTACCCTGTATATGGACATGTTGGACTACTCTGCTATGTAGCTAACTCTCAGTATATGGACACGTTGGACACATCTGCCATGTAGCTAGAACTCTGTATATGGAAATGTTTCATTAGTCTGCCATGTACCCAGCTCTATGTATATAGACATTTTTGAGTCATCTGACATGAAGCTAGCTCTCTATACATGGATTTGTTGGACTGATCTGCCATGTAGCTAGGTCTCTGTGTATAAACTTATTGGACTTGTCTGGCATATAGTTAGCTCTCAGTATATGGACACGTTGTACACATCTGCTATGTAGCTAGTACCCTGTATATGGACATGTTGGACTAATCTGCCATGTAGTTATTAAACTGTATATGGATGTTGGACTACTTTTCCCTGTAGATAGCTCTCAGTATATGGACATGTTGGACTCATATGACATGTAGCTAGTACCCTGTATACAGACATGTTGAACTACTTTGCCATGTAGCTAGCTCTCAGTATATGGGCATGTTGGACACATCTGGCATGTAGCTAGAACATTGTATATGGAAATTTTGCACTATCATGCATGTACCTAGCTTTCTGTATATGAACATAGTGGACTGATCTGCCATGTAGGTAGTTCTCAGTATGTGGGGACGTTGGACACATCTGCCTTGTAGCTACAATTCTGTATATGGAAATGTTGCACTACTCTGCCATGTAGGTAGATCTCTGCCATCTTGCTTGCTCTCAGTATTTGGACATGTTCGACTCATTAGCCAGTTAGCTAGTACTCTTTATATGGACATGTTGGACTACTTTGCCATGTAGCTAGTTCTCAGTATATGAGCACTTTGGACTCATCTGAAATGTAGCTTGAACTCTCTATATAGAAATTATGCACTACTCTGTCATGAGCTAGCTCTCTGTATATAGACAAGTTGGACTCATCTGCCTTGTATTCAGAACTCTGTATATGGAAATGTTTCACTACCCTGCCATTTAGCTAGCTCTCAGAATATGAACATTTTGGACTCATCTGCCATGTAGGTTGAACTCTGTATATGGAAATGTGGCACAACCCTGCCATGTGGTTAGCTCTCTATATATGAATATTTTGGACTTGTCTGCCGTGTAGCTAGCTCTCTGTACATGGATATGTTGGAATGATCTGACAAGTATGTAGCTCTCTGTAAATGAATATATTGTACGTGTCTGCCATGTAGGTAGCTTAAAGTATATGAACTCCTTTGACACATCTGCCATGGACAAAGAACTCAGCATATGGAAATGTTGCACTACCCTGCCATGTGGCTAGATGTCTGTATATGGACATTTTGGACTCGTCTGCCATGTAGCTCGCTCTCTATACATGGATATGTTGAAATGATCTGACAAGTATGAAGTTCTCAGTAAATGGACACGTTGGACACATCTGCCATGAGGCTAGCTCTCTGTATATACAGAAGTTGGACTCATCTGCCTTGTAGCTAGAACTCTGTATATGGAAATGTTGCACAACTATGCCAAGAGGCTAGCTCTCTGTATATGAACATTCTGGACTCAGCTGCCATATAGTTAGCTCTCTGTACATGGGTATGTTGGAATGATCTGACAAGTATGAAGCTCTCAGTAAATGGACACGTTGGACACATTTGACATGTAGCTACAACTCTGTATATGGAAATGTTGCACTACTCTGCCATGTAGCTAGTTCTCTGTATATAGACAAGTTGGACTCATCTGCCTTGTAGCTAGAACTCTGTATATGGAAATGTTTCACAACCCAGACAAGAGCCTAGCTCTTTGTATATGAACATTTTGGACTCAGCTGCCATGTAGCTAGCTCTGTGTACATGGATATGTTGGACTGATCTGACAAGTATGGAGTTCTCTATATATGAATATAGTGGACTTCTCTGCCATGTAGATTGCTCTCAGTATATGTACACGTTGGCCACATCTGCCATGTAGCTAGAACTCTGATTATGTAAATGTTGCACTACTTTGGCATGTAGCTAGCTCTCTGTATATAGACAAGTTGGACACATTTGCCTTGTAGCTAGAACTCTGTATATGGAAATTTTGCACTACCAGCCACGTGGCTAGCTTTCTGTATATGGACATTTTAGACTCGTCTGACATGAAGTTAACTCTCTGTACATGAATATGTTGTGCTGATCTGCCATTAGGTAGCTCTCTGTATATGAACATATAGGACTTGTCTGCCCCGTAGGTGGCTCTGAGTATATGCACATGTTGTTTACATCTGCCATGTAGTTACTACCCTGAATATGGACATGTTGGACTACTCTGGCATGTAGCTAGCTCTCAGTATATGGACACTTTGAACACATCTGCCATGTAGCTAGAACTCTGTATATGGAAATGTTGCACTACTCTGCCATGTAGCTAGCTCTCTGTATATGAACATATTGGAGTTGTGTGCCATGTAGGTGGGACTCACTATATGAACAAGTTGGACACATCTGCCATGTAACTAGTACCCTGAATATGGACATGTTGGAATACTCTCCCATGTAGCTATCTCTATTTATATGGACATTTAGGACTTGTCTGCCATGTAACTAGTTCTCTGTACATGGATATGTTGAACTGATCTGACAATTATGTAGCTCTCTGTATATGAACATATTGGAATTCTCTGCCATGTAGGTAGCTCTCAGTATATGAACACCTTCGACACATCTGCCATGTACCAAGAACTCAGTATATGGAAATGTTGCACTACCTTGCCATGTAGCTAGCTTTTTGTATATGGACATTTTGGACTCATCTACCATGTTGCTATTTTCCTGTACATGAATATGTTGGACTGATCTGCCAAGTAGGTAGCTCTCTGTATATGAACATATTGGACTTGTGTGCCATGTAGGTGGCTCTCAGTATATGGAAAACTTGGACACATCTGCCGTGTAACTACTACCCTGAATATGGACATGTTGGACTACTCTGCCATGTAGCTAGCTCTTAGTATATGGACACCATGGACACATCTGCCATGTAGCTAGAACTCTGTATATGGAAATATTGCACTATCCTGCCTTGTAGTTGGCTCTCTGTATATAGACAACTTGCAGTCATCTCCCTTTTAGCTGGAACTCTGTATATGGAAATGTTGCATTATGCTGCCATGTAGCTAGCTCTCTGTAAATGGACATTTTGGACTCGTCTGACATGTAGGTAGCTCTCTGTACATGGATACCTTGGATTGATCTGCCAAGTAGTTAACTCTCTGAATATGAACATATTGGATTGTCTGCCATGTAGCTAACTCTCAGTATGTGGACCTGTTGGACCCATCTGCCATGTAGCTAGAACTCAGTATATGGAAATGTTGCACTACCACACCATGTAGTTAGCTTTCTGTATATAGTCAAGTTGCAGTTATCTGCTTTGTAGCTGAAACTCTGTATATGGAAATGTAGCATTAATCTGCCATGTAGCTAGCGTTCTGTATATGGACATGGTCGACTCGTCTGACATGTAGCTAGGTCTCTGTTTATGAATATTGTTGTACTGTTCTGCCAAGTAGGTAGCTCTCAATATATAAACATATTAGATTTGACTGCCATGTAGCTAGCTCTCAGTATATGGAAACATTGTACACATCTACCATGTAGCTAGAAGTCTGAATATAGACATGTTGGAATACTCTGCCATGTAACTAGCTCTCTGTATATAGAAAATATGGACTCATCTGCCTTGTCTCTAGAACACTGTATATGGAAATGTTGCCCTACCTTACCATGTAGCTATTTCTCTTTATATGATTATTTTTTACTCTTATTCCATGTAGTTAGGTCTCTGTACATGGATATGTTGGACCGATCTGCCAAGTAGGTAACTCTCAGTATATGAACATATTGGACTTGTCTGACATGTAGCAAGCTCTCAGTATATGCACATGTTGGACACATCTGCCATGTAGCTAGCTCTCAGTAAATGGACACGTTGGTCACATCTGCCATGTAGCTAGAACTCTGTATATAGAAATGTGTCACTACTCTGCCATGTAGCTAGCTCTGTGTATATATATAAGTTGGACTCATCTGCCTTGTAGCTAGATCTTTGTATATGGAAATGTTGCACAACTCTGCCAAGAGGCTAGCTCTCTGTATATGAACATTCTGGACACAGCTGCCATGTAGCTAGCTCTCTGTACATGGATATGTTGGACTGATCTGACAAGTACGTAGTTCTCTAAAAGAACATATTGGACTTGTCTGCCCTGTAGATGGCTTTCAGTATATGGACACGTTGGATACATCTGCCATGTAGCTACTACCCTGAATATGGACATGTTGGACTACTCTGCCATGTAGCTAGCTCTCAGTAAATGTACACGTTGGACATATCTGCCATGTAACTAGAACTCTGTATATGGAAATGTTGCACTACTCTGCCATGTAGCTAGCTCTCTCTCTATGGACATGTTGTACTCATCTGCTTTGTAGCGAGAACTCTGTATATAGAAATGTTGCAGTAACCTGCCATGTGGCTAGCTCTCTGTATTTGGACCTTTTGGACTCGTCTTCCATGGAGCTGGTTCTCTGTACATGCAAATGTTGGACTGATCTGACATTAGGTAGCTCTCTGCATATGAACACATTGGACTTGTCTGCATCGTAGGTGGTTCTCAGTATATGGAAATGCTGGTCACATCTACCATATAGGTACTACCCTGAATATGGACATGTTGGACTACTCTGACATATAGCTAGCTTGCAATACATGGACATGTTGGACACATCTGCCATGTAGCTAGAACTCTGTATATGGAAATGTTGCACTACCCTACCATGTAGTTAGCTCTCTGGATATGGAAATTTTAGAATATTCTGCCATGTAGTTACATCTCTGTATACAGATATGTTGGACTGTTCTACCAAGTAGGTAGCTCTCTGTATATGAAAATATTGGACTATTTACCATATGGGTGACTCTCAATATATGGACAAGTTGGATACATCTCCCATGTAGCTAGGACCCAGAATATGGACATTTTGAACTACTCTGCCATGTAGCTAGCTCTCTGTAAATAGACAAGTTGGACTCATCTGTCTTGTAGCTAAAATTTTGTATATGGAAATGTTGCATACCCTGCCATGTGGCTAGCTCTCTGTATATGGACATTTTGGACTCGTCTGCATGTATCTAGCATTCTATACATGGATATGTTACACTGATCTGCCTAATAGTGCACTATAGTTGGCACTCATTATATGGACACATTGGACACATCTGCCATGTAGCTACTACCCTGAAAATGGGCTTGTTGGACTACTCTTCCATGTATCTAGCTCTCAGTATATGGACACGTTAGACACATCTGCCATGTAGCTAGAACTCTGTATATGGAAATGTTGCACTACTCAGCCTTGTAGCTAACTCTCTTTATATAGACAAGTTGGATTCATCTGCCTTGTAGCAAGAACTCTGTATATGGAAATATTGCACTACCCGGCCATGTGGTTAGCTCTCTCTATGGACATTTTGGACTCATCTGCCATGTAGCTAGCTCTCTGTACATGGATATGTTGGACTGATCTGACAAGTATGTAGCTCTCTGTATATAGCATATTGGATTTGTCTACCATGTAGGTAGCTCTCAATAT
>NW_006408625.1:10665653-10670640 GCF_000296735.1 Chrysochloris asiatica
TGCACTACTCTGCCATATAGCTAGCTCTCTGTATATAGACAAGTTGGACTCATCTGCCTTGTAGCTAGAACTCTGTATATGGAAATGTTGCACTACCGTGCCATGTGGCTAGCTCTCTGAATAAGGACAATTTGGACTCGTCAGCCATGTACCAAGCTCTGTGTATGTGGATGTGTTGGACTTATCTGAGAAGTATGTAGCTCTCTTTATATGAACATATAGGATATGTCTGCCATGTAGGAACCTCTCAGTATAAGAATACCATTTACACATCTGCTATGTAACTAGAACTCAGATTTTGGAAATGTTGCACCACCCTGCCATGTAGCTAGCTCTCTGTATATGGTTATTTTAGACTCGTCTGCCATGTAGCTGACTGTCTGTACATGGATATGTTGGACTGATCTGAAAAGTATGTAGCTCTCTGTATATGAACATATTTGACTTCTCTGCCATGTAGCTAGCTCTCAGTATATAGACAACCTGGACACATCTGTCATGTAGCTAGCTCTCAGTATATGGACAAGCTGGACACATCTGCCATGTAACTAGAACTCTGTATATGGATATGTTGCAGTACCCTGCCAGGTGGCTCTCTGTATATAGACAAGTTGGATTCATCTGCCTTGTAGCTAGAACTCTAAATATGGAAATGTTGCACTACCCTGCCATGTGGCTACCTCACTGTATCTGGACATTATGGATTCGTCTGCCATGTAGCTAGCTCTCTGTACATGGATATGTAGGATTGATCTGTCAAGAATTTAGCTCTCTGCATATGAACTTATTGAATATGTCAGCCATGTAGTTAGCTCTCAGAATATGAGCACCGTTGACACATCTGCCATGTAGCTAGAACTCAGTATGTTGAAATGTTGCACTACCCTGTCATGTAGCTTGCTCTTTGTATATGGACATTTTGGAATCGTCTGCCATGTAGCTAGCTCTCTGTACATGGAAATGTTGTGCCAAACTGCAAAGTATGCAGCTCCCTGTATATGATAATATGAGACTTGTCTGCCATGTGGGTGAATCGCAGTATATGGACAAGTTGGAGACATCTGCCATGTAGCTTTAACTCTGTATATGGAAATGTTGCAGTACCCTGACATGTTACTAGCTCTCTGTATATGGACATTTAGGACTCGTCTACAATATATCTAGCTCTCTATACATGGTTATATTTGAATGATCTGCAAGTAGGTAGATATCTATATTTGAAGATATTGGACGTGTCTAACTTGTAGGTGACTCTCAGTATGTGGAAACATTGGACACATCTGCCATGGTGTTAGAACCCTTCATATGGAAATTTTGCACTACTCTGCCATGTAGCTAACTCTCTGTATATAGAAAAATTTTACTCATCTGCCTTGTAGCTAGAACTCTGTATATGGAAATGTTGCACTACCCTGTCATGTGGCTGGGTCTCTGTATATGGACATTTTGGACTCGACTACCATGACGCTAGCGCTCTGTACATGGATATTTTGTACTGATCTGTCAAGTAGGTAGCTCTCTGTATATGAACATATTGGAACTGTGTGCCATATATCTAGCTTTCTGCACATGGATATGTTGGACTGATATGCCAAGTAAGTAGCTCTCTGTTAATGAATGCATAGGACTTGTCTGTCATGTAGCTAGCTATCAGTGTATGGACATGTTGGACTCATCTGTCATGTAGCTAGTACCCTGTATATGGACATGTTGGACTACTCTGCCATGAATCTAGCTCTATGTATATGGATATTTTAGACTTATCTGACATGTAGCTAGCTCTCTATACATGGATATGTTGGACTTATCTGACAAGAAGGTAGCTCTCTGGATAAGAACATATTGGATTTGTCTGCCATGTAGCTAACTCTCAGTGAGTGAATATGTTTGACTAATCTGCCATGTAGCTGGTACCCTGTATATGGACATGTTGAACTACTCTGCCATGTAGCTAGCTCTCAGTAAATGGACACGTTGGTGACATCTGCCATGTAGCTAGAACTCTCTATATGGAAATGTTTCACTACTCTGCCATATAGCTAGCTCTGTGTATATATACAAGTTGGACTCATCTGCCTTGTAGCTAGATCTTTGTATATGGAAATGTTGCACAACTCTGCCAAGAGGCTAGCTCTCTGTATATGAACATTCTGGACTCAGCTGCCATGTAGCTAGCTCTCTGTACATGGATATGTTGAACTGATCTGACAAGTACATAGTTCTCTAAAAGAACATATTGGACTTCTCTGCCCTGTAGATGGCTTTCAGTATATGGACACATTGGACACATCTGCCATGTAGCTACTACCCTGAATATGGACATGTTGGACTACTCTGCCATGTAGCTAACTCTCAGTAAATGTACATGTTGGACATATCTGCCATGTAACTAGAACTCTGTATATGGAAATGTTGCACTACTCTGCCATGTAGCTAGCTCTCTCTCTATAGACATTTTGTACTCATTTGCTTTGTAGCGAGAACTCTGTATGTAGAAATGTGGCAGTAACCTGCCATGTGGCTAGCTCCCTGTATTTGGACATTTTGGACTCGTCTGCCTTGGAGCTGGTTCTCTGTACATGCATATGTTGGACTGATCTGACATTAGGTAGCTCTCTGTATATGAACACATTGGACTTGTCTGCATCGTAGGTGGTTCTCAGTATATGGACATGCTGGTCACATCTACCATATAGCTACTACCCTGAATATGGACATGATGGACTACTCTGACATATAGCTAGCTTGCAATACATGGACACGTTGGACACATCTGCCATGTAGCTAGAACACTGTATATGGAAATGTTGCACTACCCTGCCATGTAGCTAGCTCTCTGGATATGGAAATTTTAGAATATTCTGCCATGTAGCTGCATCTCTGTATATAGATATGTTGGACTGTTCTACCAAGTAGGTAGCTCTCTGTATATGAAAATATTGGACTTGTTTGCCATGTGGGTGACTCTCAATATATGGACAAGTTGGACACATCTCCCATGTAGCTAGGTCCCTGAATATGGACATGTTGAAATACTCTGCCATGTAGCTAGCTCTCTGTAAATAGACAAGTTGGACTCATCTGTCTTGTAGCTAAAATTTTGTATATGGAAATGTTGCATACCCTGCCATGTGGCTAGCTCTCTGTATATGGACATTTTGGACTCGTCTGCATGTATCTAGCATTCTATACATGGATATGTTACACTGATCTGCCTAATAGTGCACTATAGTTGGCACTCATTATATGGACACATTGGACACATCTGCCATGTAGCTACTACCCTGAAAATGGGCTTGTTGGACTACTCTTCCATGTATCTAGCTCTCAGTATATGGACACGTTAGACACATCTGCCATGTAGCTAGAACTCTGTATATGGAAATGTTGCACTACTCAGCCTTGTAGCTAACTCTCTTTATATAGACAAGTTGGATTCATCTGCCTTGTAGCAAGAACTCTGTATATGGAAATATTGCACTACCCGGCCATGTGGTTAGCTCTCTCTATGGACATTTTGGACTCATCTGCCATGTAGCTAGCTCTCTGTACATGGATATGTTGGACTGATCTGACAAGTATGTAGCTCTCTGTATATAGCATATTGGATTTGTCTACCATGTAGGTAGCTCTCAATATATGAACACCATTGACACATTTGCCATGTAGCTAGAACACAGTATTGGGAAATGTTGCACTACCCTGCCATGTAGCTAGATCTCTGTATATGGACATTTTACAATCATCTGCAATGTAAATAGAAGTCTGTATATAGAAATGTTGCAATACTCTGCCTTGTAGCTACGTCTCTGTATATAGACAAGTTGGACACATCTGCCTTGTATCTAGAACTCTGTATATGGTAATGTTGCACTACCCTGCCATATAGCTAGCTCTCTGTATATGGACATTTTGAATCGTCTGCCATGTATCTATATCTCTGTACATGGATATGTTGAACTGTTCTACCGTGTAGGTAGCTCTCTGCATAAGAAAATATTGGACTTGTCTGCCATGTGGGTGATTCTCAATATATGGACAAGTTGTACACAACTCCCATTTAACTAGGACCGGAATATGGACATGTTGGACTACTCTGCCATGTAGCCAGTTATCTGTAAACAGACAAGTTGGACTCATATATCTTGTAGCTATCTCTCTGTATAGGGACATTTTGGACACATCTGACATCTAGTTAGCTCCCTGTACATGGATATGTTGCACTAATCTGCCAAGTAGGTAGCCCTCCGTATATGAAAGTATTGGACTTGTCTGCTTGTAGCTATATCTCAATATATGGATACGTTGGACACATCTGCCACATAGCTAGAATGCTTTATATGGAAAAGTTGCACTACATTGTCAAGTAGTTAGCTCTCTGTATATGAACATATTGGACATTTTGTACTGCTCTGCCATATAGCTAGCTCTTAGTGTATGGACACATTTGACACATATGCCATGTACCTAGAACTCTGTATATGGAAATGTCACATTACTCTGCCATGTAGCTACTTCTCAGTATACGGACACATTGGACACATTTGTCATATAGCTACTACTGTGAATATGGACATGTTGGACTACACTGTCATTTAGAAAGCTCTCAGTATATGGACATGTTGTACACATCTGTCATGTAGCTAGAACTGTGTATATGGAAATGTTGCTCTACTCTGCCATGTTTCTAGCTTTCTGTATATAGACAAGTTTGACTCCTCTTCCTTGTAGATAGAACTCTGTATATGTAAATGTTGCACTACCCAGGCATGTGGTTAGATCTCTGTATATGGCAATTTTGGACTTGTCTGTCATGTAGCTTAGTGTCTGCACATTGATAAGTTAGACTGATCTACAAAGTAGGTAGCTCTCTATATATGAACATATGGGACTTGTCTGCTCTGTAGGTGGCTCTCAGTATATGAACATGTTGGACACATCTGCCATGTGGCTACTAACCTGAATATGGACATGTTGGACTACTCTG
>NW_006408625.1:10671982-10678298 GCF_000296735.1 Chrysochloris asiatica
ATAAAGCTAGCTCTCAGTATATGGACATGTTGGACACGTCGGCCATGTAGCTAGAACTCTGTATATGGAAATGTTGCACTACTCTGCCGTGTAGCTAACTCTCTGTATATAGAAAAGTTTTACTCATCTGCCTTGTAGCTAGAACTCTGTATATGGAAATGTTGCACTACCCTGTCATGTGGCTGGTTCTCTCTATATGGACATTTTGGACTCGACTACCATGACGCTAGCGCTCTGTACGTGGATATTTTGTACTGATCTGTCAAGTAGGTAGCTCTCTGTATATGAACATATTGGACTTGTGTGCCATATATCTAGCTTTCTGCACATGGATATGTTGGACTGATATGCCAAGTAAGTAGCTCTCTTTAAATGAATGCATAGGACTTCTCTGTCATGTAGCTAGTTATCAGTGTATTGACATGTTGGACTCATCTGTCATGTAGCTAGTACCCTGTATATGTACATGTTGGACTACTCTGCCATGAATCTAGCTGTCTGTATATGGACATTTTAGACTTGTCTGACATGTAGCTAGCTCTCCATAAATGGATATGTTGGACTGATCTGACAAGAAGGTAGCTCTCTGGATAAGAACATATTGGACTTGTCTGCCATGTAGCTAACTCTCAGTGTATGGACATGTTTGACTAATCTGCCTTGTAGCTGGTACCCTGTATATGGACATGTTGAACTACTCTGCCATGTAGCTAGCTCTCAATATATGGACACGTTGGACACATCTGCCATGTAGCTAGAACTCTCTATATGGAAATGTTGCACTACCCTGCCATGTGGCTAGCCCTCTGTATATGGATATTTTGGACTGGTCAGTCATGCAGATAGCTCTCTGTGCGTGGATATGATGGACTTATTTGACAAGTATGTAGCTCTCTGTATATGAACATATTGGATTTTCTGCCATGTAGGTAGCTCTCAGTATATGAACACCGTTGACACATCTGTTATGTAGCTAGAACTCTGTATATGGAAATGTTGCACTACTCTGCCATGTAGCTAACTCTCTGTATATAGACATTTTTGAATCATCTGCCATGTAGCTAGCTCTCTCTACATAGATAAGTTGGATTGATCTGTCAAGTAGGTAGCTCTCTATATATGGTCATATCGGACTTGTCTGCCCTGTGCATGACTCTTAATATATGGACAAGGTGGACACATCTGCCATGTAGCAAGCACCCTGCATATGGCATGTTAGACTATTCTGCCATGTAGCTAGCTCTCAGAATATGGACACGTTGGGCACATCTGCCATGTAGATAGAACTCTGTATAAGGAAATGTTGCACTACTCTGCCATGTAGCTTGTTCTCTGTATACAGACTAGTTGGATTCATCTGGCTTGTAGCTAGAACTCTCAATATGGAAATGTTGCACTATCATCCCTTATGGCTAGCTCTCTGTATATGGACATTGTGCTCTCGTCTGCCATGTCGCTAGCTCCCTGTACTTGGATATGTTGGACTGATCTGCCAAGTAGGTATCTCTCTGTATATGAACATATGAGACTTGTCTGACCTCTAGGTGGCTCTCAGTATTTGGACACGTTGGACACATCTGCCATGTAGCAACTACCCTGAATATGGACATGTTGAACTACTCTGCCATGTACCTAGCTCTCAGTATAGGGACATGTTGGACACATCTGCCATGTAGCTAGAACTCTGTATATGGAAATGTTGCACTACTCTGCCATGTAGCTAACTCTTTGTATATAGACAAGTAAGACTCATCTGCCTTGTAGCTAGAACTCTGTATATGGAAATGTTGCACTACCCTGCCATTATGCTAGCTCTCTGTATATGGACTTTTTGGACTTGTAAGCCATGTAGCCAGCTCTCTGTACATGGATATGTTGGAATGATCTGCCAAGAAGGTAGCTCTCTATATAAGAACATATTGGACTTGTACACCATGTGCGTGAATCCCAGTATATGTACACGTTGGACACATCTGGCATGTAGCTCATACCCTCAATATGGACATGTCGAACTACTCAACCATGAAGCTTCCTCTCAGTATATGGACATGTTGGACACATCTGCCATGTAGCGAGTACTTTGTTTATGGAAATGTTGCACTACTCTGCCATGTAGCTAACTCTCTGTATATAGACAAGTTAGACACATCTGCCTTGTAGCTATAACGCCGTATATAGTAATGTTGCATTACCCTGCCATGTAGCTAGCTCTCTGTATATGGACATTTTGGACTCGTCTGCCATGTAGCTAGCTCTCTGTACATAGATATGTTGTACTAATCTGACAAGTATGTAGCTCTCTGTATATGAAAATATTGGACTTGTCTGCCATGTAGCTAGCTCTCAGTATATGAACAAGTTGGACACATCTGCTATGTAGCTAGAACTCTGTATGTGGAAATGTTGCACTACCCTGCCATGTGGATAGCTCTCTGTATATGGACATTTTGACTTGTCTGCCATGTAGCTAGCTCTCTGTACATGGATATGTTGGACTGAGCTGACAAGTATGTAGCTCTCTGTATATGAACATATTGGATTTGTCTGCCATGTAGGTAGTTCTCAGTATATGAACACTGTTAACACATCTGTCATGTTGATAGAACTCAGTAAATGGAAATGTTGCATTCCCATGCCATGTAGCTAGCTCTCTGTATAGAGACAATTTTGAATCGTCTGCCATGTAGCTAGCTCTCTGTACATGGATAAGTTGGACTGATCTGCCAAGTAGGTACCTCTCTATATATGATTGTATTGCACTTGTCTATCAATGTGCATGACTCTTCATATATGGACAAATTGGACACATCTGCCATGTAGCTATTACCCTGCATATGGACATGTTGGACTACTCTGCCAAGTATCTAGCTCTCAGAATATGGACATGTTGGACACATCTGTCATGTAGCTAGAACTCTTTACATGGAAATGTTGCACTACTCTGCCATATAGCTTGCTCTCTGTATACAGACAAGTTGGACTAATCTGACTTGTAGCTAGAACTCTGAATATGGAAATGTTCCACTACCATGCGTTTTGGCTAGCTCTATGTATATGGACATTTTGCTCTCGTCTGCCATGTAGCTAGATCCCTCTACATGGATATGTTGGACAGATCTGCCAAGTAGGTAGCTCTCTGTATTTGAACATATTGGACTTGTCTGACCTCTAGGTGGCTCTCAATATATGGACACATTGGACACATTAGCCATGAAGCTACTACCCTGAATATGGACAGGTTGAACTACTCTGCTATGTAGCTAGCTCTCAGTATACGGACACAATGGGCACATCTGCCATGTAGTTAGAACTTTGTATATGGAAATTTTGCACTACTCTGCCATGTAGCTAACTCTTTGTATATAGACAAGTTAGACTCATCTGCCTTGTAGCTAGAACTCTGTGTATATAAATGTTGAACTACCCAGCCATGTGGCTATCTCTCTGTTTATGGTAATTTTGGACTCGTCTGCCATGTATCTAACTCTCTGTACATGGATATGTTGGACTGATCTGCAAAGTAGGTAGCTCTCTATGTATGAACATATTGGACTTGTCTGCCCTGTAGGTGACTCTCAGAATATAACCAAGTTGAACACATCTGCCATGTGGTTACTACCCTGAATATGGACATGTAGGACTATTCTGCCATGTAGCTAGCTTTCTGTATATCTGTATATAGACAATTTGGACTTATCTGCCTTGTAGCTAGAACTCTGTATATGGAAATGTTGCACTACTCTGCCATGCAGCTAGCTCTCTGTATATAGACAAGTTGGACCCATCTGCTTTGTAGCGAGAACTCTGTATATGGAAATGTTGCACTACCCTGCCATATGGCTAGCTCTCTGTATATGGACATTTTGAACTTGTCTGCCATGTAGCTAGCTCTCTGTACATGGATATGTTGGAATGATCTGACAAGTATGTAGCTCTCTATATAAGAATATATTGGATTTGTCTGCCATGTGGATAGCTCTCAGTATATGAACACCGTTAACACATCTGCCATGTAGCTAGAACTCAGTATAGGGAAATGTTGCACTACCCTGCCATGTAGCTAGCTCTCTGTATATGGACATTTTGGAATCGTCTGCCATGTAGCTAGAACTCTGTATATGGAAATGTTGCACTGCTCTGCCAAGGAGTTAATTCTCCGTATATAGACAAGCTGGACACATCTGACATGTAGCTAGAACTCTGTATATGGAAATGTTGAACTACTCTGCCTTGTAGCTAGCTCTCAGTATATGGACACATTGGACACATCTGCCTTGCAGCTAGAACACTGTATATGGAAATGTTGCACTACCCTGCCATGTAGTTAGATTCCTATATATAGACAAGTTGTACTCATCTGCCTTGTAGCTAAAACTCTGTATATGGAAATGTTTCAATAACCTGCCATGAAGCTAGCTCTCTGTATATGGACATTTTGGACTCGTCTGCCATGTAGCTAGCTCTCTGTACATGGATATGTTACACGGATTTGCAAAGAAGTAGCTCTCTTTATATGAACATATTGGACTTGTCTGACATGTAGCTAGCTCTCCATATATGGACATTTTGGACTCATTTGCCATGTTTCTAGTACACTCTAAATGGACATGTTGACTTCTCTGTCATGTAGCTAGCTCTCAGACCATGGACACGTTGGACACATTTGCGTGTACCTAGAACTCTGTATAGGGAAATGTTGCATTATACTGACATGTGGCTATCTCTCTGTATATGGGCATTTTGGACTCATCTGCCATGTAGCTAGCTCTCTGTACATGGATATCTTGGACTGATCTGCCAAGTAGGTACCTCTCTGTATATGAACATATTCGACTTGTCAGCCAAGTAGCTAGCTCTCAGTATATTGACAAGTTGGACACATCTGCCATGTAACTCGAACTCTGTATATGGAAATGTTGCACTACTCTGCCATGTAGCTAGCTCTCTGTATATAGACAAGTTGGACTCATCTGCCTTTTAGCTAGAACTCTGTATATGGAAATGTTGTGCTACAATGCCATGTGGCTAGCTCTCTGTAAATGGACATTTTGGATTCGTCTGCCATGTAGCTAGCTCTCTATACAAGGGTATGTTGGACTGAGCTGACAAGTTTGTAGCTGTCTTTATATGAACATAATGGATTTGTCTGCCATGTAGTTAGCTCTCTGTATATGAACACTGTTGAGACATCTGCGATGTAGCTAGAACTCAGTATATGGAAATGTTGCACTACCCTGCCACTTAGCTAGCTCTCTGTATAGGGACATTTTTGACACGTCTGACATCTAGCTTGTTCTCTGTACATGGATATGTTGCACTAATCTGCCAAGAAAGTCGCCCTCTGTGTATGATCATATTGGACTTGTCTGCCTTGTAGCTATCTCTCAGTATATGAACACGTTGGACACATCTGCCATGTAGCTAGAACTCTGTATTTGGAAATGTTGTACTACACTGCCAATTAGGTAGCTATCTGTATATGAAAATATTGGACATTTTGTACTGCTCTGCCATGTATCTAGCTCTTATTGTATGGCCAAGTCTGACACATCTGACATTCACCTAGAATTCTGTATATGGAAATGTTGCACTACTCTGCCATGCAGCTAGCTCTCAGTATATGGAATCGTTGGACACATCTGTCATATAGCTACTTCTCTGAATATGGACATGGTGTACTACTCTGCCATGATGCTAGCTCTCAGTATAGGGACACGTTGTACATATCTGCCATGTAGCTAGAATTCTGTATATGGAAATGTTGCACTACTCTGTCATATTTCTAGCTCCCTGTATATAGACTAGTTGGACTCATCTGTCTTGTAGATAGAACTCTGTATATGTAAATGTTGCAGTACCCAGCCATGTGGCTAGCTCTCTGTATATGGCAATTTTGGACTCATCTGCCATGTAGCTAACTCTCTGTACATGGATATGCTGGACTGACCTGCAAAGTAGGTAGGTCTCTGGATATGAACTTATTGGACTTTTCTGCCCTATTGGTGGCTCTCAGTATATAACCACGTTGGACATATCTGCCATGTAGCTACTACCCTGAATATAGACATGTTGGCTACTCTGCCATGTAGCTAGCTTTCAGTATATGGACACGTTTGACACATCTACCATGAGACGATAACTCTGTATATGGAAATGTTGCACTACTCTGCCATGTAGCTAGCTCTCTGTATATAGACAAGTTGGACTCATCTGACTTGTAGCTAGAACTCTCTATATGGAAATGTTGCACTACCATACCATGTGGCTAGCTCTCTGTATATGGACATGTTGGACTCATTTGTCATGTAGCTAGCTT
>NW_006408625.1:10678628-10682766 GCF_000296735.1 Chrysochloris asiatica
GTATATGGACATTTTGGACTTGTCTGCCTGTAGCTAGCTCTCTATACATGGATATGTTGGACTGATCTGACAAGTATGTAGCTCTCTATATATGAACATATTGGATTTGTCTGCCATGTAGGTAGCTCTCAGTATATAAACACCGCTAACACATTTGCCATGTAGCTAGAACTCAGTATAGGGAAATGTTGCACTACTCTGCCAAGGAGTTAACTCTCTGTATATACACAAGCTGGACACATCTGCCATGTAGCTAGAACACTGTATATGGAAATGTTGCACTATTCTGACTTGTAACTAGCTCTTAGAATATGGACACCTTTGACACATCTGCCTTGTAGCTAGAACTATGTATATGGAAATGTTTTACTACCCTGCCATATAGTTAGATCCCTATATACAGACAAGTTGGACTCATCTGCCTTGTAGCTAAAAGTTTGTATATGGAAATGTTGCACTAACCTGCCATGTAGTTAGCTCTCTGTATATGGACGTTTTGGACTCGTCTGCCATGTAGCTAGCTCTCTGTACATGGATATGTTACACTGATCTATGAAGAAGTAACTTTCTGTATATGAACATATTGGACTTGTCTGCCATGTAGCTATCTCTCCATATATGGACATGTTGGACACATTTGCCATGTTTCTAGTACCCTCTATATGGACATGTTGGACTGCTCTGCCATGTAGCTAGCTCCCAGTGCATGGACACGTTGGACACATTTGCCATGTACCTAGAACTCTGTATATGGAAATGTTGCACTACACTGCCATGTGGCTAACTGTCTGTATATGGACATTTTGGACTCATCTGTCATGTAGCTAACTCTCTGTACATGGATATCTTGGACTGATCTGCCAAGTAGGTAGCCCTCTGTATATGAACATATTGGACTTGTCTGCCATGTAGCTAGTTCTAAGTATATTGACAAGTTGGACACATCTGCCATGTAGCATGAACTCTGTATATGGAAATGTTGCACTACCCTGCCATGTGGCTACCTCCCTATATGTGGACAATTAGGACTCGTCTGTTATGTAGCTTGCTCTCTGTACATGGATATGTTGGACTTATCTGCCAAGTAGGTAGCTCTGTGTATATGAACACATTGAACTTGTCTGCCATGGATGTGGCTCTCAGTATATGGAAAAGTTGGACACATCTGCCATGTAACTAGTACCCTGAATATGGAAATGTTGGACTACTCTGACATGTAGCTAGCTCTCAGTATATGGACACCATGGACACATCTGCCATGTAGCTAGAACTCTGTATGTGGAAATGTTGCATTACTCTGCCATGTTGCTAACTATCTGTATATGAACATTTTGGACTCGTGAGGCATGTAACTAGCTCTCTGTATGTGGATAGAATGGACTGATCTGACAAGTATGTAACTCTCTCTACATGAACATATTGGATTTGTCTGACATGTAGGTAGCTCTCAGCATATGAACACCGTTGACAAATCTGCCATAAAACTAGAACTCTGAATATGGAAATGTTGCACTACTCGACCATGTAGCATGCTCTCTGTCTACAGACTAGTTGGACTTATTTGCCTTGTAGCTAGAACTCTGTGTATGGAAATGTTTCACTACACTGCCATGTATATGTTTCACTCTCTGCACATGGATATGTTGGACTGATATGACAAGTAAGGAGCTCTCTGTATACGAACATGTGTGACTTGTCTGCCATGGTGCTAGCTCTAAGTGTATGGACATGTTGGACTCATCTGTCATGTAGCTAGTACCCTATCTATGGACATGTTGGACTACTCTGCCACCTTGCTAGCTCTCTGTATATGGACATTTTGGACTCGTCTGCCATGTAGCTCTCTGTACATGGGTATGTTGGACCTATCTGCCAAGTAGGTAGCTCTCTGTATATGAACGTATTGGATTTGTCTGCCATTTAGGTAGCTCTCAGTATATGGACATGATTGACCAATTTACCATGTAGCTTGTACCCTGTATATGAACATGTTGAACTACTCTGCCCTGTAGCTAACTCTCAGAATATGGACACATTGGACACATCTGCCATGTAACTAGAATTCTGAATATGGAAATGTTGCACAACTCTTCCAAGTAGCTAGCTCTCTTTATACAGACAAGTTGGACTCATCTGCCTTGTAGCTAGAACTATGAATATGGAAAAGTTGCACTACCATGCCATGTGGCTAGCTCACTGTTTATAGACATTTTACACTCATCTGCCATGTAGCTAGCTCTCTGTACATGGATATATTAGACTGATCTGCCAAGTAGGTAGCTCTCTGTATAAGAACATTTTGGACTTGTATGCCATTTGAGTGACTCTCAGTATATGGACACATTGGACACATCCGCCAAGTAGCTAGCTCTCTGTATATGGTCATTTTGGACTCTTCTGCCATGTAGCTAACTCTCTGTACATGGATATGTTGGACTGATCTTAAAAGTATGTAGCTCTCTGTATGTGAACATATTGGACTTCTCTGCCATGTAGCTAGCTCTTTGTATATGGACTCGTTGGACACATCTACCATGTAGCTATAACTCTTTATGTGGAAATGTTGCACTAATCTGCCATGTAGCTAACTCTCTGTTTATAGACAAGTTGAACTCATCTGCCTTGTAGCTAGAACTCTGTATATGGAAATGTTGCACTACCCTGCCATGTGGCTGCTCTCTGTATATGGACATTTGGACTCGACTACCATGACACTAGCTCTCTGTACATGGATATTTTGTACTGCTCTGTCAAGTAGGTAGCTCTCTCTATATGAACATATTAGAATTATCTGCCATGTAGCTACTCTCTGTGCATGGATATGTTGGACTGATATGACAAGTAAGTCACTCTCTGTAAATGAACATATAGGACTTCTCTGTCATGTAGCTAGCTATCAGTGTATGGAAATGTTGGACTCATTTGTCATGTAGCTAGAATCCTGTATATAGACATGTTCGAATACTCTGGCATGAATCTAGCTCTCTGTATATGGACATTTTGGACTTGTCTGACATGTAGCTACCTCTCTGTACATGGATATGTTGGCCTGAACTTCCAAGTAGGTAGCTCTCTGGATATGAACATATTGGACTTGTCTGCCATGTAGATAGCTCTCAGTATATGGGCATGTTTGACTAATCTGCCATGTAGCTGGTACCCTGTATATGGACATGTTGAACTACTCTGTCATGAAGCTAGCTCTCAGTATATGGACACGTTGGACACATCTGTCATGTAGCTAGAACTCTGTATATGGAAATTTTGCAATACTCTGCCATGTAGCTAACTCTCTGTATATAGTCAAGTTAGAATCATCTGCCTTGTAGCTAGGACTCTGTATATGGAAATGTTGCACTACCCTGCTATGTGGCCAGCTCTCAGTATATGGATATTTTAGACTCGTCAGCCATGTAGCTAGCTCTCTGTACCTGGATATGATGGACTGATTTGACAAGTATGTAACTCTCTGTATATGAACATATTGGATTTGTCTGCCATGTAGGTAGCTCTCAGTATGTGAACACAGGTGACACATCTTTCATGTAGCTAGAACTCTGTATATGGAAATATTGCACTACCCTGCCATGTAGCTAGCTCTCTGTATATGGACATTTTGGACTCGTCTGCCATGTAGCTAGCTCTCTGTACATGGATAAGTTTAACTGATCTGCCAAGTAGGTAGCTCTCTATATATGATCATATCATACTTGTCTGCCATATGCATTACTCTTAGTATATGGACAAGGTGAACACATCAGCCATGTAGCTAGAACTCTGTATAAGGAAATGTTGCACTACTCTGCCATGTAGCTAGCTCTCTGTATATATACAAGTTGGACTCATCTGCCTTGTAGCTAGAATTATGTATTTGAAATGTTGCAGTATCCTGCCATGTGGCTAGCTCTCTGTATAAGGACATTTTGGACTTGTCAGCCATGTAGCTAGCTGTCTGTACATGGATATGTTGGACTGATCTGACAAGCATATAGCTCTCTGTATATGAACATATAGGATTTTTCTGCCATGTAGGAAGCTCTCAGTATATGAACTCCATTTACACATCTGCCATGTAGCTAGAACTCAGTATTGGGAAATGTTGCATTACCCTGCCATGTGGCTAGCTCTCTGTATATGG
>NW_006408625.1:10683251-10686455 GCF_000296735.1 Chrysochloris asiatica
TCTCATTATATGGACACGTTGGACACATCTCCCATGTAGCTATAACTCTGTATATGGAAATGTTGCACTACTCTGCCATGCAGATAACTCTCTGTATATAGTCAAGTTGGACTCATCTGCCTTGTAGCTAGATATCTGTATATGGAAATGTTGCACTCCTGTGCCATGTGGCTAGCTCTCTGTATATTGACATTTTGGCCTCGACTGCCATGTAGCTAGCTCTCTGTACATGGATATTTTGTACTGACCTGTCAAGTAGGTAGCTCTCTCTATATGAACATGTTGGACTTGTCTGTCATGTAGCTAGCTCTCAGTACATGGATACTTTGGACACATCTACCATGTAGTTGAAAGTGTGTATATGTAAATGTTGCACCACCCTGCATTTTAGGTAGCTCTCTGTATATAGACAAGTTGGACTCATGTGCCTTGTATCAAGTACTCTATATATGGAAAGTTGCACTACTCTGCCATGTAGCTAGTTGTCTATATATATACAATTTGGACTCATCTGCCTTGTAGTGATAACTCTGTATATGTAAATGTTGCACTACCCTACCATGTAGGTAGCTCTCTGTATATAGACAAGTTGGACTCATATTCCTTGTAACTAGAACACTGTATATGGAAAGGTTTCACTACCCTGCCATGTGGCTAGCTCTCTGCATATGGACATTTTGGATTCCTTTGTCATGTAGATACCTTTCTGTACATGGATATGATACACTGATATGCAAAGTAGGTAACTCTCTGTATATGAACATATTGGACTTGTCTGCACTGTAGGTGGCTCCCATTATATGGAAATGTTGGACACATCTGTCATGTAGGTATTACCCTGAATATGGACATGTTAGACTACTCTACCATGTAGCTAGCTTTCAGTATATGGACACGTTGGACATGTCTGCCATGTAGCTAGAACTCTGTATATGGAAATATTGCAATACTCTGCCATGTAGCTAGCTCTCTGTATATACACAATTTGTACTCATCTGCCTTGTAGCTAGAGCTCTGTATATGGAAATGATACACTACCCTGCCATGTGGCTAGCTCTCTGTATATGGACATTTTGGACTCGTCTGCCATGTAGTTAGCTCTCTGTACATGGATATGTTGTACTGATCTGCCAAGTAGGTAGCACTCTGTATATGAACATATTGGGCTTGTCTGCCCTGTAGGTGGTTCTCAGTACATGGACACGTTGGACACATCTGCCATGTAGCTACTACCGTGAATATGGACATGTTGCACTACTATGCTAGGTAGCTAGCTCTCAGTATGTGGACACGTTGTACACATCTGCCATGTAGCTAGAACTCTGTATATGGAAATGTTGCACTAGTCTGCCATGTAGGTAACTCTCTGTATATAGACAAGTTGGACTCATCTGCCTTGTAGCTAGAACTCTGTGTATGGAAATGTTGCACTACCCTGCCATGTGGCTAGCTCTCTGCATATGGACATTTTGGACTCGTCAGCCATGTAGCTAGCTCTCTGTAAATGGATATGTTGGACTGATCTGACAAATATGTAGCTTTCTGCATATGAACATATTTTATTTTTCTGCCATGTAGGTAGCTCTTAGTATATGAGCACCGTTGACACATCTGCCATGTAGCTAGAACTCAGTATATGGATATGTTTCACTACACTGCCATGTAACTAGCTCTCTGTATTTGGACAGTTTGGAATCATCTGCCATGTAGCTAGTTTTCTGTACATGGATATGTTGGACTGATCTGCCAAGTAGGTAGTCTCTGTATATGATCATATTGGAGTTGTCTGCCATGTGGATCTCTCTCTGTATATGGACAAGTTGGACATTTCTACTGTGTAGCCAGTACCCTGAATATGGACATGTTGGATTACTCTGCCATGAAGTTAGCTCTCAATATATGGACACGTTGGACACATCTGCCATGTAGCTAGAACCTTGTATATGGAAATGTTGCACTACTCTGCCATGTATCTAGCTCTCTGTACATGGATATGTTGGACTGATCTGCCAAGTGGATTGTTCTTTGTATAGGAACATATTGGACTTCTTTGCCCTGTAGTTGGCTTTCAGTATATGGACACGCTGGACACATCTGACATGTAGCTACTTCCCTGAATGTGGACATGTTGGACTACTCTGCCATATAGCTAGCTCTCAGTATATGGACACGTTGGGCACATCTGGCATGTAGCTAGAACTCTATATATGGACATGTTGGAGTATTCTGCCATGTAGGTAGCTCTCTGTATATATACAATTTGTACTCATCTGCCTTGTAGCTAGAACTTTGGAAATGGAAATGTTGCACTACACTGCCATGTGTCTAGCTCTCTGTATATGGACATTTTGGACTCGTCAGATATGTAGCTTGCTTTCTGTACATGGATATGTGGGACCAATCTGACAAGCATGTAGCGCTCTTTATATGAATATACTGGATTTGTCTGCCATATAGGTAGCTCTCAGTATATGAACACCATTGACACATCTACCACGTAGCTAGATCTCAGTATATGGAAATGTTGCACTACACTGCCATGTAGCTAGTTCTCAGTATATGGACATTTTGGAATCGTCAGCCATGTAGCTAGCTCTCTCTATATGGATATGTTGGACTGATCTACTAAGTAGATAGCTGTCTGTGTAAGATCATATTGAACTTGTTTGTCATGTGGATGACTTTCATTATATGAACAAGTTGGACACATCTGCCATGTAGCTAGTACCCTGAATAAGTTCATGTTGTATTACTCTGCCATGTAGCTAGCTCTCAGTATATGGACACGTTGGACACATCTGCCATGTAGCTAGTACCCTGTATACGGACAAGTTGAACTACTCTGCCATATGGCTAGCTCTCAGTATATGGACATGTTGGACACATCTGCCATGTAGCTAGTACTCTTTATATGGAAATGTTGCACTACCATGCCATGTGGCTTGCTCTCTGTATATGAACATATTAGGCTTTTCTGCCATGCAGCTAGCACTCAGTATATGGACATGTTGGACTCATCTGCCATGTAGCTAGAACTCTGTATATGGAAATGTTTCACTAATCTGCCATGTACCTAGTTCTCTGTATATAGACAAATTGGACACATCTACCTTATAGCTAGAACTCTGTATATGGAAATGTTGCACTACTCTGATATGTGGCTAGTTCTCTGTATATGGACATTTCTGTCTCGTCTGCCATGTA
>NW_006408625.1:10687339-10691825 GCF_000296735.1 Chrysochloris asiatica
GCTAGCTCTCTATACATGAATTTGTTGGACTGATCTGCCATGTAGCTAAGTCTCTGTATAGGACTCATCTGCCATGTAGCTAGAACCCTGTATACAGACAAGTTGAACTACTCTGCCATGTGGCTAGCTCTCAGTATATGGACATGTTGGACACATCTGCCATGTAGCTAGAACTCTCTATATGGAAATGTTTCACTACCATGCCATGTAGCTTGCTCTCTGTATATGAACATATTAGACTTTTCTGCCATGCAGCTTGCACATAGTATATGGACATGTTGGACTCATCTGCCATGTAGCTAGTACTCTCTATATGGAAATGCTTCACTAATCTGCCATGTAGCTAGTTCTCTGTATGTAGACAAGTTGGACACATCTACCTTATAGCTAGAACTCTGTATATGGAAATGTTGCACTACACTGATATGTAGCTAGTTCTCTGTATATGGACATTTTTGACTCATCTGCAATGTAGCTAGCTTCCTGTACATGAATATGTTGGACTGATCTGCCAAGTAGGTAGCTCTCTGTATATGAACATATTGTACTTGTCTGCTATGTAGCTAGCTCTCAGTATATGGACTTGTTGGAAATGGAAATGTTGCACTACCATGCCATGTAGCTTGCTCTCTGTATATGAACATATTAGATTTTTCTGCCATGCAGCTAGCACTCAGTATATGGACATGGGACTCATCTGCCATGTAGCTAGAACTCTGTATATGGAAATGTTGAACCACCCTGCAATAGGGCTAATTCTCTGTATATGGACACTTTGGACTCATCTGCCATATAGCTAGCTAGTTCTCTGTACATGGATGTGTTGGACGGATCTGCCAAGTAGGTAATCTATGTATATGAACATATTGGACTTATCTGCCATGTAGCTAGCTCTCAGTATATGGACATGTTAGACATATCTGCCATGTAGCTAGTATCCTGCATATGGACATGTTGGACTACTTGGCCTTGTAGCTAGCTCTCCGTATATGGACACGTTGGACACAACTGGCATGTAGCTAGAACTCTGTATATGGAAATGTTGAACTACACTTCCATGTAGCTAACTCTGTGTATATTGACAAGTTTGATTCATCTGCCTTCTAGCTAGAAATCTGTATATGGAAATGTTGCCCTACCCTGCCATCTAGCTAGCTCTCTGTATATGGACATTTTGGACTCGTCTGCCATGAAACTAGCTCTCTGTACATGGATATGTTGGACTGATCTTCCAAGAAGTTAGCTCTCTGTATATGAACATATGTTACATGTCTGCCATGTAGTTGACTCTCTGTATATGGACAAGTTGGACACATTTGCCATGTATCTAGTACCCTGTAATTGGACATGTTGAAATGCTCTGCCACGTAGCTAGCTCTCAGTGTATTTTACACGATGGACACATCAGCCATGTACCTAGAACTCTGTATATGAAAATGTTGCACTACCCTGCCATGTAGCTAGTTCCCTGCATATGGACATTTTGGACTCGTATGGCATATATCGAGTCTCTGCGCATGGATATGTATGACTGATCTGTCAATTAGTTTGCTCTCTGTATATGAACATATTGGACTTGTCTCAGTATATGGACACGTAGGACACATCTGCCATGTAGCTAGAAGCCTGTATATGGAAATGTTGTACTACTCTGCTATGTAGCTAGCTCTGTGTATATAGACAAGTGGGATACATCTGTCTTGTAGCTAGTACCCTGTATATGGAAATATTGCAATACTCTGCCATGTAGCTAGCTCTCTGTATATAATGATTTTGGACTCATCTGCCATGTAGCTAGCTCTCTGTACATGGATATGTTACACCAATCTGTGAAGTAGGTAGCTCTCGTTATATGAGCATATTGAACTTGCCTCCCATGTAGCTAGCTCTCCGTATATGAACCATTTGGACTCCTCTGCCATTTAGCTTGAACTCTGTATATGGAAATGATTCACTACTCTGCCATGTATGTACCCCTTGGACACATCGGACATGTAGTTAGAACTCTGTATATGAAAATGTTGCACTACCCTGCCATGTAGCTAGCTCTCTGTATATGGACATTTTGGACTCATCTACCATGAAGCGAGCTCTCTGTACATGGATATGTTGAACTAATCTGCCAAGTAGGGAGCTCTGTGTATATGAACATACTGGACCTGTCTGTCATGTAGCTAGCTTTCAGTATATGAACATGTTGGACACCTCTGCCATGTAGCTAATATACTGTATATGGACATGTTGGACTACTCTGCCATGTATCTGGCTTTCACTATTTGAACATGTTGGACATATCTGCCATGTACCTAGAACTCTGTATATGGGAATGTTTCACTACCCTGCCACGTAGCTAGACAAGTTGGACTCATCTGCCAGGTAGCTGGAACTCAGTATTTGGAAATGTTGAACTACAATTCCATTTAGGTAGACCTCTGTATATAGACATTTTGGACGTGTCTGCCGTGTATCTAGCTCTCTGTACATGGATATGATGGACTGATCTGCCAAGTAGGTAGCTCTCTGTATATGAACATATTGTACTTGTCTGCCATGTAGTGAGCGCTCAGTATAAGGGCACGTTGGACACATCTGCCATGTAGCTAGGACTCTGTATATGGAAATGTTGCACTACACTGCCATGTAGCTAACTATATATGGACATTTTGGAGTTGACTGCCATTTAGCTAGCTCTCTGTACATGAATATGTTGGACTGATCTGCCAATTGGGTAGCTCTCTGTATATAAATATATTGGACTTGTCCTTCATGTAGTTAGCTCTCAGAATATGGACACGTTGAACACATGTGCCATGTAGATAGAACTCTGTATATTGAAATGTTGCACCACTCTGCCATGTAGCAAACTCTCTGTATATAAACAAGTTGGACTCATCTTCCTTGTAGCTAGAATTCTGTATATGGAAATGTTGCGCTACCCTGTCATGTAGCTAGCTCTCTGTATATGGACATTTTGGACTCTCCGCCATGTAGCTAGCTCTCCGTACATGGATATGTTGGACTGATCTGCCAAATAAGTAGCTTTCTTTGTATGAACATATTGGACTTGTCGACAACATAGGTAGCTCTCAATGTATGGACACCTTGAACACATTTGCAATCTTGCTAGAACTCTGTATATGGATATGTTGCACTACTCGGCCAAGTAGGTAGCTCTCTGTACATAGACTTTTTGGACTTGCCTGCCATGTAGCTAGCTCTCTGTACATGGATATGTTATACTGATCTTCGAAGTAGGTAGCTCTCTTTATATGAGCATATTGAACTTGCCTCCCATGTAGCTAGCTCTCCGTATATGAACCCTTTGGACTCCTCTGCCATTTAGCTTGAACTCTGTATATGGAAATGATTTACTACTCTGCTATGTAGTTAGCTCTCAGTGTATGTACACCTTGGATGCATCGGACATGTAGTTAGAACTCTGTATATGGAAATATTGCAGCACTCTGCCATGTAGCTAGCTCTCTGTATATGGACATTTTGGGCTTGTCTGCCATGAAGCTAGCTCTCAGTACATGGATATGTTGAACTAAATTGCCATTTAGGGAGCTCTGTGTATATGAACTTACAGGACTTGTCTGCCATGTAGCTAGCTCTCAGTATATGAACATGTTGGACACCTCTGCCATGTAGCTAATATAGTGTATATGGACATGTTGGACTACTCTGCCATGAAGCTGGCTCTCACTATTTGGACACGTTGGACATATCTGCCATGTACTTAGAACTCGTTATATGGGAATGTTGCACTACCCTGACACATAGCTAGCTCTCTCTATATAGACAAGTTGGACTCATCTGCCTGGTAGCTAGAACTCAGTATATGGAAATGTTGCACTACAATGCCATTTAGGTAGCCCTCTGTATATAGACATTTTGGACATATCTGCCATGTATCTAGCTCTCTGTACATGGATTTGTTGGACTGATCTGTCAAGTAGGTGTCTCTCTGTATTTGAACATATTGTACTTGTCTGCCATGTAGCGAGGGCACAGTATACGGACACTTTGGACACATCTGCCATGTAGCTAGGACTCTATATGGAAATGTTGCACTACACTGCCATGTAGCTAGCTCGCTTTATATGGACATTTTGGAGTTGACTGGCATTTAGCTAGCTCTGTGTACATGAATATTTTGGAATGATCTGCCAAGTGGGAAGCTCTCTGTATATAAATATATTGGACTATTCCTCCAAGTAATTAGCTCTCAGTATATGGACACGTTGGACACATTTGCCATGTAGCTAGAACTGTGTACATGGAAATGTTGCCCTACTCTGCCATATAGCTAGCTCTCTGTATATAGACAAGTTGAACTCATCTTCCTTGTAGCTAGAACCCTGTATATGGAAATGTTGCACTACACAGCCATATAGCTATCTTTCTGAATATGGACATTTTGGATACGTCTGCCATGTAGTTGGCTCTCTGTACATGGATATTTTGGACTGATCTACTAAGTAGG
>NW_006408625.1:10691925-10707632 GCF_000296735.1 Chrysochloris asiatica
TGTAGCTAGTACTCTGTATATGGAAATGTTGCACTACCCTGCCATGTAGCTAGCTCTCTGTATATGGACATATTGGACTCGTCTGCCATGTAGCTAGATATTTGTACATGTATATGTAGGGCTGATCTGCCAAGTAGGTAGCTCTCTGAATGTGAATATACTGGACTTGTCTGCCATGTAGCTAGCCCTCAGTATATGGACACATTGGACTCATTAGCCAGGTAGCTTGTACTCTTTATATGGACATGTTTGACTACTCTGCCATGAGGCTAGCTCTCTGTATATGAACATATTGGATTTGTTTGCCATGTAGCTAGCTCTCAGTATATGGACATGTTGAACTCATCTGCCATGTAGCTAGTTCACTGTATATGGACATGTTGGATTGATCTGCCATGTAGGTAGCTCTCAGTATATGGACACGTTGGACACTTCTGCCATGAAGCTAGAATTCTGTATATGGAAATGTTGCACTACTCTGCCATGTAGCTATCTATATGTATATAGACAAATTGGACTTATCTGCCTTGTAGGTAGAACGCTGTATATGGAAATTTTGCATTTTCCTGCCATGTAGCTAGTGCAATGTATATAGACATTATGAACTTGTCTTCCATGTAGCTAGCTCTCTGTACATGGATATGTTGTACTGATCTGCCATGTAGGTACCTCTCAGTATATGGACATTTAGGACACATCTGCCATGTAGCTAGAACTCTGAATGTGGAAATGTTGCACTACCCTGCCATGTAGCTAGCTCTCTGTATATGGACATGTTGTACTCAGATGCCTTGTAGCTAGAACTCTGTATATGGAAATGTTGCCCTACCCAGCCATGTAGGTAACTGTCTGAACATGTACATTTTTGACTCTTCTGCCATGTAGCTAGCTCTTTGTACATGGATATGTTGGACTGATCTTCCATGTAGCTAGCTCTCTGTATATAGACAAGTTGGACTGATCTGCCTTTTAGCTAGAACTCTGTATATGGAATTGTTGCACTATCCTGCCATGTAGCTAGCTCTCTGCACATAAACAAGTTGGACTCATCTGCCTTCTAACTAGTACCCTGTATATGGACATGTTGGACTAATCTTCCATGTTGCTATCTCTCTGTATATGGACATTTTGGACACATCTGTCATGTAGCTAGAACTCTCTTTATGGAAAAGGTGCACTTCACGGCCATGTAGCTCTCTCTGTACTTGGATATGTTGGATTTATCTGACTAGTGGTTAGCTCTCTGTATATGAACATATTGGACTTGTCTGTCATGTAGCTACCTCTGCATATATGCACATGTTGTACTCATCTGCAAGGTAGTTAGGACCCTGTATAAGGACATTTTGGAGTACTCTGCCATGTAGCAAGCTCTCAGTATATGAACACATTGCACTCATCTGCCTGTAGCTAGAACTCTGTATATGCAAATGTTGCACTACTCTACCATGTAACTAGCTCTCTGAATATAGACAAGTTGGACTCATCTTCCTTGTAGCTAGAACTCTGTGTATGGAAATGTAGCACTACCATGCCTTATAGCTAGCTCTCTGTATATGGACATTTTGGACTTATCTGCCATGTATCTAGCTCTCTGTACATGGATATATTGGACTGATCTGCCATGTAGGTAGCTCAAAGTATGTGGACATATTGCACACATCTGCCATGTAGCTAGAACTCTGTATATGAAAATGCTGTACTACCCTGCAATGTAGCTAGCTCTCTGTATATGTACAAGTTGGACTCATCTGCCTTGTAGCTAGTATTTTGTATATGGAAAAGTAACACTACACTTCCATTTAGCTAGCTCTCTGTATATGGACATTTTGGACACGTCTGCCATGTAGCTAGCTCTCTGTACATGCATTTGTTGGACTGATCTGCCAAGTAGGTAGCTCTCTGTATATAAACATATTGGACTTGTCCGTAATGTAGCTAGCTCTCAGTATATGGACACTTTGCACACATTTGCCATGAAGTTAAATTCTGTATATGGAAATGTTGCACTACTCTGTCGTGTAGCTATCTCACTATATAGGCAAGTCGGACACATCAGCCATGTAGCTAGTACTCTTTATATGGAAATGTTGCATTACCCTTCCATATAGCAAGCTCTTTGTAAATGGACATTTTGGACTATTCTGCTATGTAGCTAGCTGTCTGTACATGAATATGTTGGACTGATCTGTCAAGTAGGTAGATTTCAGTATATGAACACATTGGACGTGTCTGCCATGTAGCTAGCTCTCAGTATGGACATGTTGGACTCATCTACCATGTAGCTAGTACCCTGTATATGGACATGTTAGACTACTCTGCCATGTATCTAGCTCTCTCTATATATACAAGTTGGACACATCTACATTGTAGCTAGTACTCTGTATGTGGAAATTTAACACTATGCTTTCATGTAGCTAGCTCTCTGAAAAAGGACATTTTGGATTTGTCTATCATGTAGCTAGTTCTCTGCACATGGATACGTTGGACTGATCTGTCAAGTAGGTAGCTCTCTGTATATGAACATATTGGACTTGTCTGCCATGTAGCTAGCTCTCAGTATGTGGACATGTTGGACACATTTGCCATGTAGATAAAGTCTGTATAAGGAAATGTTGCACTACCCTGCCATGTAGCTAGCTCTCTTTATATACACAAGTTGGACTCATCTGTCTTGTAGCAAGTACTCTGTATATGGAAATGTTGCACTACCCTTCCATGTAGCTAGCTCTCTGTATATGGAAATTTTGTAATAATCTTCCATGTAGCTAGCACTCTGTATAAGGACATGTTGGTCACATCTGCCATGTTGCTAGAACTCTGCATATAGAAATGTTGCACTACCCTGCCATTTAGCTAGCTCTCTGTATATGGACATTTTGGACTCGTCTGCCTTGTAGCTAGTACCCTGTATATGGACATGTTGGACAGATCCTCCAAATAGATAGCTCTCTTTATTTGCACATGTTGGATTAATCTGCCATGTAGCTAATACCCTGTGTATGGACATGTTGGACTGATCTGCCATGTAGCTAGCTCTCAGTTTATGGACACCTTGGACACATATGCCATGTAGCTAGAACTCTGTATATGGAAATCTTGCACTATTCTGCCATGTAGCTAGCTCTCTGTATATGAATATATGGGTCTTGTCTGCCATAGAGCTAGCTCTCATTACATGGACACGTTAGACTCCTCTGCCATGTAGCTAGTAGCCTGCATATAGACATGTTGGACTACTCTGTCGTTTAGCTAACTGTCAGTATATGGACACGTTGGACATATCTGCCATGTACCTAGAAATCTGTATGTGGAAATATTGCACTAATCTTCCATGTACTAGCTCTCTGTATATAGACAAGTTGGACTCAACTGCCTTGTAGCTAGAACTCTGTATATGGAAATCATGCACTACAATGCCATGTACCTACCTCTCTGTGTATGGACATTTTGGACTCTTTTGCCATGTAGCTAGCTCTCTGTAAATGGATATGTTGGACTTTTCTGCCAAGTAGGTAGCTCTCTATATATGAACATATAGGACTTATCTGCCATTTAGCTAGCTCACAGTATATAGACAAATTTGACTCATCTGCCTTTTAGGTAGAATTCTGTATATGGAAATGTTGCACTACCCTGTCATATAGCTATCTTTCTGTATATGAACATATTGGACTATGCTGCCATGTAGTTAGGTCTCAGTATGTGGACATGTTGGACTCACCTGCCATGTAGCTTGCTCTCAGTGTATGGACATTTTGGACACACCTGCCATTTATCTCGAACTCTGTATATGGAAATGTTGCACTACTCTGCCATGTAACTAGCTCTCTGTATATACACAAGTTGGATTCATCTGCCTTGGAGCTAAAACTCTGTATACAGAAATGTTGCACTACCCTGCCAGGTAGTTGGCTCTCTGCATATAGACATTTAGGACTCATCTGCCATGTAGCTAGCTCTGCGAACATTGTGGTTTTGGAATGTTCTGTCATGTAGGTAGCTCTCGTGTATGGACATGTTGGACACATCTGCCATGTAGCTAGAACTCTGTATATGGAAATGTTGCCCTACGCTGTCATGTAGCTAGCTCTCTACATATGGACATTTTGTACTCGTCTGCCATGTAGCTAGCTCTCTGCACATGGATATGTTGGACTGATCTGCCAAGTAGGTAGGACTCTGTATATGAACATATTGGACTTGTCTGCCATGTAGCTAGCTCTCAGTATATGGACATGTTCAACACATTTGCCATGTAGAGAGTACCCTGTGTATGGACATGTTGGACTACTCTGCCATGTAACTAGCTCTGAGTATATGAACACGTTGTTCACATCTGCCATGTAGCTAGAATTCTGTATTTAGAAAAGTTGCACTACTTTGCCATGTAGCTAGATCTCTTTATATAGACAAATTGGACTCATCTGCCTTGTAGCTAGAACTCTGTATATGGTAACGTTGCACTACCCTGCCATGTAACTAGCTCTCTGTGTATGAACATATTGGACTTGTCTGACATCTAGCTGGCTCTCATTTTATGGACACATTGGACTCATCTGCCATGTAGCTAGTACCCTGTAAATGAACATGTTGGATTACTCTGCCATGTAACTCAATCTGAGTATATGGACACATTGTTCACATCTGCCATGTAGCTAGAACTCTGTATATAGAAATATTGCACTACACTACCATGTAGCTAGATCTCTATATATTAACATATTGGACTTGTCTGCTATGTAGCAAGCTCTGTGTATGGACATGTTGGATTATGTGCCATGTAGCTTGTCCACTGTATATGGACATGATGCACTACTCTGCCAAATAGGTGGCTTTCTGTATATGAACATATTGGACTTGTCTGCCATGTAGTTAGCTCTCAGTACATAGACAAGCTGTAGTCATCTGCCTTTTAGCTGGAACTCAGTATATGGAAATGTTGCACTACCCTACCATTTAGCTAGCTCTCTGTATATAGACATTTTGGACTCATCTGCCTTGCAGCTAGAACTCTGCAAATGTAAACGTTGCACTACACTGCCGTGTAGCTACCTCTCTGTATATAGACATATTGGACACATCTGCCATGTAGCTAGAACTCTGTATATGATAATGTTGCACTACCTTGTCATGTAAATGGACTGACCTGCTATGTAGGTAGCTCTCAGTATAAGGACACGTTGGACACATGTGTCATGTAGCTACAACTCTGTATTTGGAAATGTTGCACTACTCTGCAATGTAGCTAGCTCTCTTTATATAGACAAATTTACTCCTCTGCCTTGTAGCTAGAACTCTGTATATGGAAATGTTGCACTGCCCTACCATGTGGCTAGCTCTCTGTATGAACATTATGAACTTGTCTGTCATGTAGCTAGCTTTCTATAAGTGGATATGTTGGACTGACCTGCCAAATAGGTAGCTCTCTTTATATAAACATATTGGACTTGTCTTCCATGCAGCTAGCTCTCAGTATATGGACATGTTTTTGTCATCTATCATGTAGCTAGTACCCTGTATATGGACATGTTGGAGTGATTTGCCACATATACATATCTGCCATGTAACTATAACTAGGTATACGGATATGTTGCATCACTCTACCTTGTAGCTAGGTCTATTTACATAGACAAGTTTGACTTATTTGCCTTGTAGTCAGAACTCTGTATACGGAGATGTTGCACTACCCTGCCATGTAGCTAGCTCTCTGTTTATGGACATTTTGGACTTGTCTGCCATGAAGCTTGAACTCTTTATATAAAAATGATTCACTACTCTGCTTTATAGCTTGCTCTCTGAATATGGACATTTTGGACTCATCTGTCATGTAGCTAGCTCTCTGTGCATGGATATTTTGGACTGATTTGCCATGTAGGTACCTCTCAGTATATGGACATTTTGGACACATCTGCCTTTTAGCTAGAACTCTGCAAATGTAAACGTTGCACTACACTGCCATGTAGCTACCTCTCTGTATATAGACACATTGGACACATCTGCCATGTAGCTAGAACTCTGTATATGATAATGTTGCACTACCATCCCATGTAGCTAGCTCTGTGTTTATGAACATATTTGACTTGTCTGCCATGGAGCTAGTTCTCAATATATGGACATGATAGGCACATCTGCCATGTAGCTAATACCCTGTATATGGACATGTTGAAATATTCTGCAATGTAACTAGCTCTCAGTATATGGACACGTTGGACTCATCTGCCTTGTAGCTAGACTCTGTATATGTAATTGAGGCACTACCGTGCCAAGTAGCTAGCTATCTGTATATGGACATTTAGGCCTCATCTGCCATGTAGCTAGCTCTGTGTGCATTGATATTTTGGACTGATCTGGCATGTAGGTAGCTCTCAGTGTATGAACACATTGGACACCTCTGCCACGTAGCTAGAACTCTGTACATGGAAATGTTGCACTATTCTGCCATGTAGATAGCTCTCTGTATATGGACATTTTCAACTTGTCTGCCATGTAGCTAGCACTCTGTTGGTGGATATGTTGCATTTGTCTGCCATGTAGGTAGCTCTGTATATATGAACATATTGGACTCATCTGACGTGTAGCTAGCTCTTGGTATATGGACTTGTTGGACTCATCTGCCAGGTAGCTAGTATCCTGTATATTGACATGTTGGACTACTCTGACATGGAGCTAGCTCTCAATATATGGAGACGTTGGACACATCCGCCATGTAGCTAGAACACTGTATATGGAAATATTGCACTACCCTGACATGTAGCTAGTTCTCTGTATATGGACATTTTGGACTCATCAGCCTTGTAGCTAGAACTCTGTATATATAAATGTTACACTACTCGTCCATGTAGCTAGCTCTCTGTAAATGGATATGTTAGACTGATCTGCTAAGTAGGTAGCTCTGTATATGAACATATTGGACTTGTCTGCCATGTAGCTAGCTCTCAGTATATATAGACAAGTTGGACTCATCTGCCTTTTAGCAAGAGCTCTGTATATAGAAACTTTGCACTTCCCTAGCCATGTAGCTTGCTCTCTTTATATGAACATATTGGACTTTTCTGGCATGTAGCTAGCTCTCATTATACGGACACGTTGGATACATCTGCCAAGTGGCTAGAACTCTGTAAATGGAAATGTTTCACTACTCTGCCATGTAGCTAGCTCTCTGTATATAGACAAGTTGGACTCATCTTCCTTGTAGCTAGAACTCTGTATATGGAAATGGTGCACTACTGTGCCATGTAGCTAGCTCTCTTTATATGAACATTTTGGACTCATCTGAAATGTAGCTAGCTCTCTGTGCATGGATATTCTGGACTGATCTGCTGTGTAGGTAGATCTCAGTATATGGACATGTTGGACACATCTGCCATGTAGCTAGAACTTTGTATATGGAAATGTTCCACTACCCTGCCATCTTGCTACCTCTCTGTATATGGACATTTTTGACTCGTCTGCCAAGTACCTAGCTCTCTGTACATGGATATGTTGGACTGATCTGCCAAGTAGGTAGCTCTCTGTATATGAACATATTAGACTTTTCTGCCATGTAGCTAGCTATCAGTATACGGACACAATTGCCATGTAGCTAGAACTCTATATATGGAAATGTTGCACTACTCTGTCATGTAGCTAGCTCTCTGTATATAGACAAGTTGCACTCATGTGACTTGTCTGCCATGTAGCTAGCTCTCTGTATATGGACATGTTGGAAACATCTGCCATGTAGCTAGAACTCTGTATATGGAAATGATGCCCTACTCTGCCATGTAGCTAGCTCTCTGTATATAGACAAGATGGAGTCATACGACTTGAAGCTGGAACTCTGTATATGGAAATGTTGCACTACCCTACCACGTAGCTAACTCTCTGTATATGGACATTTTGGACTCGTCTGTCATGTATCTAGCTCTCTGTACATGGATATGTTGGACTGATCTGCCAAGTAGGTAGCTCTCTGTATATGAACATATTGAACTTGTCTGCCATGTAGCTAGCTCTCATTATATGAACAATTTGCACTCATCTGCTATGAAGCTAAAACTCTGTATATGGAAATGTTGCACTACTCTGCCATGTAGCTAGCTCTCTGTAAATAGACAAGTTGGACTCATATGCCTTGCAGCTAAAACTTTGAATATGGAAATGTTGCATTACCATGCCATGTGACTATCTCTCTGTTTATGGACATTTTGGACTTGTCTACCATGTAGCTATCTCTCTCGACTTGGATATGTTTCACTGATCTGCCAAGTAGGTATCTCTCTAAATGTACATATTGGTCACGTTGGACATATCAGCCATGTAGCTAGAACTCTGCATGTGGAAATGTTGCACTGCTCTGGTAGGTAGCTAGCTCTCTGTATATACACAAGTTGGACTCATCTGCCTTGCAGCTAGAACTCTGTATATGGAAATGTTTCACTACTCTTCCATGTAGATAGCTCTTTGTACATGGATATGTTGGACTGATCTATCCAATAGGTAGCTCTCTGTATATGAACATATAGGACTTGTCTGCCATGAAGCTAGTTCTCTGTATATGGACACGTTGGACACATCTGCCATGTAGCTAGAACTCTGTATATGGAAATTTTGCACTACTCTGTCATGTAGCTAACTCTCTGTATATAGACAATCTGTTGTCATCTGCCTTGTGGCTTGAACTCTGTATATGGAAATGTTGCACTACCCTGCCATGTAGCTAACTCTCTTTATTTGGAAATATATATGGAAATTTTGGACTCATCTGCCATGTAGATAGCTCTCTGTACATGGATATGTTGAACTGATCTGACAAGTAGGTAGCGCTCTGTGTATGAACATATTGGATTTGTCTGCCATCTTGCTAGCTCTCAGTATTTGGACATGTTGGACTCATTATCCAGGTAGCTAGTAATCTTTATATGGAAATGTTTCACTTCCCTGCCATGTAGCTAGCTCTCAGAATATGAACATTTTGGACTCATCTGACATGAAGTTTGAACTCTGTATATGGAAATGTTTCATTTCCCTGCCATGTAGCTAGCTCTCAGAATATGAACATTTTGACTCATCTGACATGTAGGTTGAACTCTGTATATGGAAATGTTGCAGTACTCTGCCATGTAGCTTGCTCTCTGTATATGGACATTTTGGACTCGTCTGACATGTAGCTTGCTTTCTGTACAGGGATATGTTGGACAGATCTACCAAGTAGATAGCTCTCAGGATATGACCATATTGGACTTGTCTGCCATGTAGTTAGCTCTCAGTATATGGACATGTTCGACTAATCTGCCATGTAGCTAGTACCCTGTATATGAACATGTTGAACTACTCTGCCATGTAGGTGGCTCTGAGCATATGGACACATTGGACACATCTGTCATGTAGCTACTACCTTGAATATGGACATGTTGGACTGCTCTTCCATGTAGCTAGCTCTCAGTATACGGACACGTTGGACGCATCTGCCATGTAGCAACAACTCTGTATATGGAAATGTTGCACTACCCAGCCATGTAGTTAGCTCTCTGTATATGGACATTTTAGACTCGTCTGCCCTGTAGCTAACTCTATTTGGCTATGTTGCACTGATCTGCCAAGTAGGCAGCTCTCTGTATATGAATATATTGGACTTGTCTGCCATGTAGCTTGAAATCTGTATATGTAAATGTTTCACTACTCTGCCATGTAGCTAGTACCCTGTATATGGACATGTTGGACTACTCTTCCAAGTAACTAGCTCTGAGTATATGGACACGTAGTTGATATCTGCCATGTAGCTAGACCTCTATATATGTAAATGTTGCACTACACTACCATGTAGCTAGCTCTCTGCATATTAACATATTGGACTTGTCTTCCATGTAGCAAGCTCAGTATATGGACATGTTGGACTATCTGCCATGTAGCTTGTCTACTGTATATGGACATGTTGCACTACTGTGCCATGTAGCTAGCTCTCTGTATATGGACTTTTTGGACTTGTCTGCCATGTAGCTAGCTCTCTGTTCATGGGTATGTTGGATAGATCTGCCAAGTAGGGGGCTCTCTGTATATGAACATATTGGACTTGTCTGCCATGTAGTCAGCTCTCAGTACATAGACAAGTTGGGGTCATCTTCCTTGTAGCTTTAACTCTGTATATGGAAATGTTGTACTACCCTAGCATGTAGCTAGCTCTATGTATATGGACATTTTGGACTCATCTGCCTTGTTGCTAGAACTCTATATTTGGAAATGTTGCACTATCATGCCATGTAACCAGCTCTCTGTATATGAACATTTTGGAAACGTCTGCAATGCAGCTAGCTCACCGTACATGGATATGTTGGACTGATCTGCAAAGTAGGTAGCTCTCTGTATATGAACATATTGTACTTTTCTACCATGTAGCTAGCTCTCAGTATGTAGACAAGTTGGAATGATCTGCCATGTAGCTAGAACGCTGTATGTGAAAATGTCACATTATCTTGCCATGTATCTAACTCCCTGTATATGAACATATTGGGATTTTCTGTCACTTAGCTAGCTCTCAGTATATGGACATGTAGGACTCATATGTCATGTAGTTAGTGCCCTTTATATGGACATGTTGGACTACTCTGCCATGTAGCTAGGTCTCAGTACATCGATATGTTGGACTGATCTGGCATGTAAGTAGCTCTCAGTGTATGGACATGTTCGACACCTCTGCCATGTAGATAGAACTCTGTACATGGAAATATTGCACTATTCTGACATGGAGCTAGCTCTCTGTATATGGACATTTTGGACTCGTCTGCCATGTAGCTAGCTCTATATACATGGATATGTTGCACTGATCTGCCAAGTCGGTAGCTCTCCGTATATGAATATATTGGACTCATCTGACTTTTAGTTAGCTCTTAGTATATGTACTTGTTGGACTCATCTGCCAGGTAGAGCTAGTACCCGGTATTTGGAAATGTTGCACTACTATGTCATGTAGCTAGCTCTCTGTATATAGGCAAGTTGGATTCATCTGCCTTATAGCTAGAACTCTGTATATGGAAATGTTGCACTACCCTGCCATGTAGCTAGCTCTCTGTGTATGGACATTTTGGATTCATCTGCCATTTAGCTAGCTCTCTGTACATGGATATGTTGGACTGATCTGCCAAGTTCGTTGCTCTCTCTACATTAACATATTGGATTTGACTGCCATGTAGCTAGTTTTCAGTAAATGGGCATGATGGACTCACCTGCCATGTAGATATTACCCTGGATGTGGACATGTTAGAGTACTCTGTCATGTATCTAACTCTCATTATATGGACACATTGAACACATCTGCCATGTAGCTAGAACTCTGTATATGGAAAAGTTGCACTACCCTGCCATGTAGCTAGCTCTCTGTATATGAACATATTGGAATTGTCTGCCATGTAGCTAACTGTCAGCATATGGACATGTTCGTCTCATCTTCCTTCTAGCTACAACCCTGTATATGGACATGTTGGACTACTCTGCCATGTAGCTAGTTCTCAGTATATGGACACTTGGAAACATCTTCCATGTAGCTCAAAATCTGTATATGGAAACGTTTCACTACCCTGCCCTGCAGGTAGCTCTGTGTATATGAACATACTGGGCTTTTCTGCAATGTAACTAGCTCTCAGTATTTGGACATGTTGGACTCATCTGCCATGCAGCTAGTAGCATGTATATGTACATGTTGGACTCATCTGCCATGTATCTAGCTCTCAGTATATGGACATTTTGGACACATCTGCCATGTAGTTAGAACTCTGTATATGGAAATGTTGCACTACTCTGACATGTGGCTAGCTATCTGTATATAGACAAGTTGGACTCTGCTGCCTTATGGCTAGAAATCTGTATATGGAAATGTTACACTACCCTGCCATATAGCTAGCTCTCTTTATATGGATTTGTTGTACTCAGATGCCTTGTAGCTAGAACTCTGTATATGGAAACGTTTCCCTACCCTGCCATGTAGATAACTGTCTGAACATGTACATTTTTGAATCATCTGTCATGTAGCTAGCTCTCTGTAAATGGATATGCTGGACTGAGCTGCAAAGTAGGTAGCTCTCTGTATATGAATATGTAGGAATTCTATGACATGTAGCTAGTTCTCAGTATATGGACATTATGGACACATCTGCCATGTAGTTAGAACTCTGTATATGGAAATGTTACACTACCTTGCCATGTACATAAGTCTCCATATGTGAACCAATTGGACTTGGCTGCCTATGTCTCAATATATGGACATGTTGGCCTCATCTACCATGTAGCTAGTACCCATTTTATGGACATGTTGGAATACTCTGCCATGTAGCAAGCTCTCAGTACATGGACATGATGGAAACATTTGCCATGTATCTAAAACTCTGTATATGGAAATGTTGCACTACCCTGCTATGTCACTAGCTCTCTGTATAGATACATATTGGACTTGTCTGCCATGTACTTAGCTCTCAGTATATGGACATTATGATTACTTCTGCCATGTAGGTAGAACTCTGTATATGGAAATGTTGCACTACTCTACCATGTAGCTAGCTCTCTGTATATAGGCAAGTTGGAATCATCTGCCTTATAGCCATAACTCTGTATATTGAAATGTTGCACTACCCTGCCATGTAGCTAGCTCTCTGTGTCTGGACATTTTGGCCTCATCTGCCATGTAGCTAGTTCTCTGTACATGGATATGTTGGACTGAACTTCCATGTTACTAGCTCTCTTATGTTGGACGGATCTGCCAAGTAGGTAGCTCTCTGTATATGAACATATTGAACTTGTCTGCCATATCGCTGGCTCTCAATATATAGACACGTTGGACACATCTGCCATGTACCTAGAACCCTGTATATGGAAATGTTGCACTATGCAACCATGTAGCTATCTCTTTGAATATGGACATTTTGGATTTGTCTGCCATGTAGCTGGCTCTTGGTACATGGATATGTTGGACTGATCTGCCAAGTAGGTACCTCTCTCTATATGACCATATTGGACTTGTCTGCATTTTGCTGGCTCTCAGAATATAGACACATTGGGCATATCTGCCATGTAGCTAGGACTCTGTATATGGAAAAGTTGCACTACACTGCCATATAGCTAGCTCTCTGTATATAGACAAGTTGGACTCATCTGCCTTGTATTTAAAACTCTGTATATGTTAATGTTGCACTACCCTGCCATGTATCTAGCTCTTTATATATGGACATTTTGGAATCATCTGCCATGTTGCTAGCTCTCTGTACATGGATATGTTGGACTGATCTGCCCAGTATGTAGCTCCCTGTATAAAAACATATTGGACTTGTCTGTCATATAGCTAACTCTCAGCATATGGACTAGTTGCACACATCTGTCATGGAGCTAGTATTCTGTATATGAAAATGATACACTACACTGCAATGTAGCTAGCTCTCATTATATGGAGGTTTTGGACTTGTATGCCATGTAGCTAGCTCTCTGTACATGGATATGTTGCAGTGATCTGCCAAGTAGTTAGCTATCTGTCTATGAACATACTGGACTTTTCTGCCTTTTAGCTAGCTCTCAGTATATGGACATTTTGGACTCGTCTGCCATGTAGCTAGCTCTCACTACATGGATATGTTGGACTGATCTGCCCTGTAGCTAGCTCTCAGTATATGGACACTTTGTACACATCTGCCATGTAGCTAGAACTCCGTATATGGAAATGTTGCACTACCCTGGTTAGTAGTTATCTCTCTTTACATAGACAAGTTGCAGTCATCTGCCTCATAGCTAGCTCTCTGTACATGGGTATGTTGGACTGGGCTTCCAAGTAGCTAAGTCTCTGTATATGAACATAATGGAGTTGTCTGCCATGTAGTTAGTTCTCAGTATATCCACATGTTGGACAGATCTCCCATGTAGCTACTACACTGTATATGGACATGTTGGACTACTCTACCATACAGCTAGCTCTCAGTATATGGACACTTTGGACACATCTACCATGTAACTATAACTCTGTATATGGGAATGATGCACTGCTTTGCCATGTAGCTAGCTCTGTGTATATAGACAAGTTGGACTCATCTACCTGGTAGATCGAACTCTGTATATGGAAATGTTGCACTACAAGGCCATGTAGTTACCTCTCTGTATGTGGACATTTTGGAGTCGTCTGTCATATAGTTAGCTCTCTGTACATGGATATGTTTGACTGATCTCTGAAGTATGTAGTTCTCTGTATATGAACATATTGGACTTGTCTGCCATGTAGTTAGCTCTCAGTATATGGACATGTTGGACACATCTGCCATGTAGCTAGAACTCTATATATGCAAATGTTGCCCTACACTGCCATGCAGCTATCTCTCTGTACATAGACAAGTTGGAATCATCTGTCTTGTAGTTAGAACTCTGTATATGGAAATGTTGCACTCTACTGTCATGTTCCTAACTCTCTGTGTATGGACACGTTGGACACATCTGCCACGTAGCTAGAACTCTGTATATGGACATGTTGCACTATTCTGCCATGTAGCTAGCTCTCTGTATATGGACAAATTGGATGTGTCTGCCATGTAGCTAGCTCTCAGTATGTGGACACGTTGGACACATCTGCCATGTAGCTAGAACTCTGTATATGGACATATTGCACTATTCTGCCATGTAGCTAGCTCTCTGTATATGGACAAACTGGATGTGTCTGCCATGTAACTAGCTCTCAATATATGAACATGTTGGACTCATCTGTCATGTAGCTAGTACCCTGTATATGGCTATGTCGGACTCCTCTGCCATGTAGCTAGCTCTCAGTGTATGGACACGTTGGACACATCTGCCATGTACATAGAACTCTGTATATGGAAATGTTGCACTACTCTGTCATGTAGCTAGCACTCTGTACATAGACAAGTTGGACTCATCTGCCTTGTACCTAGAACTCTGTATATGGAAATGTTCAACTACCCTGCAATTTAGCTAGCTCTCTGTATATGGACATTTTGGACTCATCTGCCATATAGCTAGCTCTCTGTACGTGGATATGTTGAACTGATCTGCCACGTAGGTAGCTCTCTGTATAAGAACATAGTGGACATGTCTGCCAAGTAGCTAGCTCTCAGTATATCGACATGTTGGACTCATCTGCCATGTACCTAGTATCCTGTATATTGACATTTTGTACTGCTCTGCCATGTTGCTAGCTCTTGGTATATGGGCACGTTGGACACATCTGTCATGGAGCTAGAACTCTGTATATGGAAGTATTGCATTACTCTGCAAAGTAGCTAGCTCTATGTTTACAGACAAGTTGGACCCATCTGACTTGTACCTAGAACTCTGTATATGGAAATGTTGCACTACTCTGCCATGTAGCTAGAACCTTGTATATGGACTTGTTGGACTACTTTGCCATGTATCTAGCTCTCATTATATGGGCATGTTGGACTCATCTGTCATGTAGCTAGTACCCTGTATATGGTTATTTCAGACTCCTCTGCCATATAGGTAGCTCTCAGAGTATGGACACGTTGGACACATCTGTCATGTACATAGAACCCTGTATATGGAAATGTTGCACTGCTCTGTCATGTAGCTAGCACTCTGTACATAGACAAGTTGGTCTCATCTGCCTTGTACCTAGAACACTGTATATGGAAATGTTCAATTACCCTGCAGTTTAGCTCTCTGTAAATGGACACTTTGGACTCATCTGCCATATAGCTAGCTCTCAGTACGTGGGTATGTTG
>NW_006408625.1:10708507-10727846 GCF_000296735.1 Chrysochloris asiatica
AGCTAGCTCTCAGTATACGGACATGTTGGACTCATCTTCCATGTACCTAGTATCCTGTATATTGACATGTTTGACTGCTCTGCCATGTAGCTAGCTCTTAGTGTTTGGATACGTTGAACACATCTGCCATGTACCTAGAACTCTGTATATGGAAAGGTTGCATTATTCGGCCATGTAGCTAGCTTTCTGAATACAGACATTTTGGACTCATCTGCCATGCTGCTAGCTCTCGGTACATGGATATGTTGCACTGATCTGCCCAGTAGGTAGCTCTCTGTATATGAAAATATTGGACTTATCTGCCATGTAGCTAGCTCTCAGTTTATGGTCACATTGGACACTTCTGTCATGGAGCTAGAACTCTGTATATGGAAGTGTTGCACTACTCTGCCATGTAGCTAGCTCTATGTTTACAGACAAGTTGGACTCATCTGCCTTGTACCTACAACTCTGTATAATGGAAATGTTGCACTACTCTGCCATGTAGCTAGCAATCTGTACATGGATATATTGGAGTGATCTGCTATGTAGGTTACTCTGTGTATATGAACATATGGGAACTGTCTGCCATATAGCTAGCTCTCAGTATATGGACACCTTGGACAAATCTGTCATGTAGCTAGAACTCTTTCTATGGAAATGTTGCTTTACACTGCCATGCAGCTATCTATCTGTATATAGACAGGTTGGACTCATCTGCCTGTAGCTAGTTCTCTGTATATAAACGTATTGGATTTGTCTGCCATGTAGATAGCTCTCAGTAGGTGGACATGTTGGACTCATCTGTCATGTAGCTAGTACCCTGTATATGGTCATTTCAGACTGCTCTGCCATGCAGCTAGCTCTCAGTGTATAGAAATGCTCCCTGTAAATGAACATATAGGATTTATCTGCCCTGTAGGTGGCTCTCAGTACATGGACACATTGAACACATCTGCCATGTAACTACTACCCTTATATGGACATGTTGGACTATTCTGCCATGTGACTAGCTCTCAGTATATGGACACATTGGACACATCTGCCATGTAGCTAGAACTCTGTATATGGAAATATTGCACTACTCTGCCATGTAGCTAGCTCTCTCTATATAGACAAGTTGGACTCATCTGCCTTGTAGCTATATCTCTGTATATGGAAATGTTACACTTACCTTACCATGTAGCTAGCTCCCTGTACATGGATATGTTGGACTGATCTGCCAAGTAAGTAGCTGTCCGTATATGAACATATTGGAGTTGTCTGTCCTGTAGTTGACTCGCAATATACGGGCACATTGGCCACATCTGATATGTAGCTATTACCCTGATTATGGACATGTTGGACTCCTCTGACATGTAGCTAGCTCTCTGTACATGGATATGTTACACTGAACTGTGAAATATGTAGCTCTCTGTATATGAACATATTGGACTTCTGTTCCATGGAGTATCTGAACACTTTGGATTCATCTGCCATGTAGCTTGAACTCTGTATATGAAAAAGATGCACTACTCTGCGTTGTATCTAGCTCTCCCTATATGGATATTTTGGACTCGTTTGCCATGAAGCTAGCTCTCTGTACATGGATATGTTGGACTGAACTGCCAAGTAGGTAGCTCTCTGTAAATGAACATATTGGATTTGTCTGCCATGTAGATAGCTCTCAATATATGGACACCTTGGACATATATGCCATGTAGCTAGAACTCTGTATATGGAAATGTTGCACTACCCTGCTATATAATTAGTTCTCTGTATATGGTCATTTTGGACTCATCTGCCATGAAGCTAGTTGTCTGTACATGGTTATGTTACGATGATCTGTGAAATAGGTAGCTCTCTGTGTATGAACATATTGGACTTGTGTGCCATGTAGCTAGCTCTCAGTATCTGGACACTTTGGACTCATCTGACATGTAGCTTGAACTCTGTATATGGAAAAGATGCACTCTCTGCGATGTAGCTAGCTCTCTGTATATGGACATTTTGGACAGGTCTGATATGTGTGTAGCTCTCTGTGCTTGGATATTTTGGACTGATCTCTCATGTAGCTAGCTCTCAGTATATGTACAATATGGACACATCTGCTATGTAGCTAGAACTCTGTATATGGAAATATTGCATTACCCTGCCATGTAGCTATCTCTTTACATATGGATATTTTGGACTCATCTGCCATGTAGCTAGCTCTCTGTACGTGGATATGTTGGACTGATCTGCCAAGTAGGTAGCCTTTGTATATGAACATATTGTACTTTTCTGCCATGTAGCTAGCTCTCAGTATATGGACACGTTGGGCACATCTGCCATGTAGCTAGAATTCTGTATATGGAAATGCTGCACTATCCTGCCATGTAGTTAGATTTCTGTATATAGACAAGTTGGACTCATTTGCCTTGTAGCTAGAACTCTGTATATGGAAATGTTGCAATAGGCTGACAAGTAGCTAGCTCTCTGTATATGTACATTTTGGACTCGTCTGCAATGTAGCTAGCTCTCTGTACATGGATATGTTGTACTGATATGCCAAGTAGGTAGCTCTTTGTATATGAACATATTGTACTTGTATGCCATTTAGCTAGCTCTCATTATATGGACACTTAGGACTTATCTACCATGTAGCTTTAACTCTGTATATGGAAATGATGCACTATTCTTCCATGTAGCTAGCTATCTGTATTTGGCCATTTTGGACTCGTCTGTCAAGTAGCTAGCTCTCTGTACATGGATATGTTGTACTGATCTGCCAAGTAGCTAGCTCTCTGGATATGAACATATTGGACTTGTCTGCCATGTAGCTAGCTCTCAGTATATGAACATGTTGGACTCATCTGCCATGTAGCTAGTACATGTAGTTAGATTTCTGAATATAGACAAGTTGGACTCATCTGCAATTTAGGTAGAACTCTGTATATGGAAATGTTGCACTACATTGCCATGTAGCTATCTCTCTGAATATGGGCATTTGGACTCATCTACCATGTAGTTGGGTCTTGATACATTGATATGTTTGACTTATCTGCCAAGTAGGTACCTCTCTCTACATGACCATATTGCTAGCTCTCTGTACATGTTGGACTGAACTGCCAAGTAGGTAGCTCTCTGTAAATGAACATATTGGATTTGTCTGCCATGTAGATAGCTCTCAATATATGGACACCTTGGACATATATGCCATGTAAGTAGAACTCTGTATGTGGAAATGTTGCATTACTCTGCCATATAGCTAGCTCTCTGTATATAGACAAGTTGGACTCATCTTCCTTGTAGCTAGAACGCTGTATATGGAAATGTTGCATACCCTGCCATGTAGGTAGCTCTCTATATATGGACATTTAGGACTCGTCTGCCATGTAGCTAGCTCTCTGTACTGGGATATGTTTGATAGATTTGCCAAGTAGGTAGCTCTCTGTATAAGATCATATTGGACTTGTCTGCCATGTAGCGAGGTCTCAGTATATGATCACTTTGGACTCATCTGCCATGCAGCTTAACCTCTATATATGGAAATGATTCACTACTCTGCCATATAGCTAGCTCTCTGTATATAGACAAGTTGGACTCATCTTCCTTGTAGCTAGAATTCTGTATATGATAGTGTTGCACTACCCTGCCATGTAGCTAGCTCTTTGTATATGGACATTTTGGACTCATCTGCCATGTAGTTAGCTCACTGTATATGAACACCTTTGACACATCTGCCATGTAGCTAGAACTCATTGTATGGAAATGTTGAACTACCCTGCCATTTAGCTAGCTCTCTGTATATGAACATTTTGGACTCTTCTGCCATGTAGCTAGCTCTCTGTACATGGATATGTTGGACTGACCTGCAAAGTAGGTGGCTCTCTGAATATGAAAATACTGAACTTGTATGTCATGTGGATGTCTCTCAGTATATGAACAATTTGGACACATCTGCCATGTAGCTATCTCTCTGTATATGGATATGTTGGACTAATCTGCAAAGTAGGTAGCTCTCTCTATATGAACATATTGGACTTCTCTGCCATGTAGGTGGCTCTCAGTATATGGACAAACTGGACATATCTGCAATGTAGCTAGTACCCTGAATATGGACATGTTGGACTACTCTCCCTTGTAGCTAGATCTCAGTATATGGACACTTTGAACACAAATGCCAGGTAGCTAGAACCCTGTATATGAAAATGTTGCACTACCATGCCATGAATTTAGTTCTCTCTATATGGACAAGTTGGACTCACCTGCCTTGTAGCTAGAAATCTGTATGTGGAAATGTTACACTACCCTGCCATGTAGCTAGCTCTCTGTATATGTAAATTTTGGATTAATCTGCCATGTATCTAGCTCTCTGTACATGGATATGGTGGAATGATCTGCCAAGTAGGTAGCTTTCTGTACATGATCATGTTGGACTTGTCTGCCATGTAGGTGGCTCTCAGTATATGGACATGTTGAACACATCTGCCATGTAGCTAGAACTCAGAATATGGACATGTTGGTCTACTCTGCCATGTAGCTAGAACTCTGTAAATGGAAATGTTACACTACCCTGCCATATAGCTAGCTCTCAGCATATGGACATGTTGTACACATCTGCCATGTAGCTAGAACTCTGTATGTGTAAATGTTGCATTACTCTGCCATGTAGCTAGCTCTCTGTATATGGATATGTTTGACAGATCTACCAAGTAGATAGCTCTCTGTATATGAACATATTGGACTTGTCTGCCATGTTGGTGGTTCTCAGTGTATTGAAACGTTGGACACATCTGCCATGTAGCTAGTACCCTGAATATGGACATGTTGGACTACTCTGCCAAGTATGTAGCTCTCTGTATATGAACATATTGGACTTGTCAGTCATGTTGCCGGCTCTCAGTAAATGGTCATGTTGGACTAATCTGTCATATTGTTAGATCTCTGTATATCGACAGGTTGGATTTATCTGCTTTGTAGCTAGAACTCTTCATATTTAAATGTTTCACTACCCTGCTATATAGCTAGCTCTCTGTATATGGACACTTTGGACTCATCTTTCATATAGCTAGCTCTCTAAACATGGATATGCAGGACTGATCTGCCAAGTAGTTAGCTCTCTGTATATCAACACACTGGACTTTTCTACCATGTAGCTAGCTCTCAGAATATGGACATGTAGGAAACATCTGCCATATAGCTAGAATTTTAAATATGGACATGCTGGAGTACTCTGCCATTTAGCTAGCTCTTTGTATATAGACAATTTGTACTCATATGCCTTTGTAGATAGAACTCTGTATATGGAAATTTTGTACTACCCTGCCATGTAGCTAACTCTCTGTATGTGAACATTTTGGACTCGTCTGCCATGCAGCTAGTTCTCTGTACATAGATATGTTGGACCGATCTGCCAAGTAGGTAGATATCTGTATATGAACATATTGGACTTGTCTGCCGTTTAGCTAGCTCTCAGTAAATGGACACGTTGGACACATCTGCCATGTAGATAGAACTCTATATGGAAGTGTTTCACCACTCTGCCATGTAGCTAGCTCTCTGTATACAGACAAGTTGGACTCATCTTCCTTGTAACTAGAACTCTGTATATGATAGTGTTGCACTACCATGCCATGTAACTAGCTCTCTGTATTTGGACATTTTGGAATCGTCAGATTGTCTCTAGCTCTCAGTATATGAACACCTTTGACACATCTACCATGTAGCTAGAACTCAGTATATGAAAATGTTGCACTGCCCTGCCATGTAGTAGCTCTCTGAATATGGATATTTTGGACTCGTCTGCCATGTAGCTATCTATCTGTACATTGATATGTTGGACTAATCTGCAAAGTAGGTAGCTCTCTCTATATGAACATATTGTTCTTGTCTGCCATGTAGGTGGCTCTCAGTATTTGGACAAGTTGGGCATATCTGCCATGTAGCTAGTACCCTGGATATGGACATGTTGGACTACTCTTCCTTGTAGCTAGCTCTCAGTATATGGACACGTTGAACACGTCTGTCATGTAGCTAGAACACTGTATATGATAATTTTGTGCTACTGTGCCATGAAGTTAGATCTCTATATATAGACAAGATGCACTCATATGCCTTGTAACTAGAAATCAGTATATGGAAATGTTACACTACCCTGCCATGTAGATAGCTCTCTGTATATGGAAAATTTGGATTCTTCTGCCATGAATCTAGCTCTCTGTACATGGATATGGTGCAATGATCTGCCAAGTAGGTAGCTCTCTGTACATGAACATGTTGGACTTGTCTACCATGTAGGTGGCTCTCAGTATATGGACACGTTGGACACATCTTCCATGTAGCTAGGACTCAGATTATGGACATGTTGGACTACTCTGCCATGTAGCTACCCCTCAGTATATGGACACATTGGACACATCTGCCATGTAGCTAGAACTCTGTATATGGAAATGTTGCACTACCCTGCCATGTAGTTAGATCTCTATATATAGACAAGTTGGACTTGGACTCATCTGTCTTGGAGTTAGAACTCTGTATATGAAAATGTTGCACTAACATGCCATCTAGATAGCTCTCTGTATATGGACATTTTGGACTCGTCTGCCATGTAGCTAGCTCCCTGTACATGGATATGTTAGACTGATCTGCAAGTAGGTAGCCCCTGTATATGAACATATTGGAGTTGTCTTCCATGTAGCTAGCTCTCAGTATATGGACACTTTGGACACATGTGCTATGTAGTTAGAACTGTCTATATGGAAATGTTGCACTACAATGCCATGTAGCTAGCTATCTATATATAGGCAAGTTGGACTCATCTGCCTTGTAGCTAGAAATCTGTATATGGAAATGTTACACTATCCTGCAATGCAGCTAGCTCTCAGCATATGGACATGTTGGACACATCTGCCATGTAGCTAGAACTCTGTATATGGAAATGTTGCATTACTCTGCCATGTAGCTAGCTCTATGTGTATGGATATTTTGGACTTGTCTGCCATGTAGATAGCTCTCTGTATATGGATATATTGGACTGATCTTCCAAGCAGGTAGCTCTTTGTATATGAACATATTGGACTGGTCTGCCATAAAGCTAGCTCTCAGTATATAGACAAACTTGATTCAAATGCCTTGTAGCTAGAGCTCTGTATATGGACATGTTGAACTACTCTGCCATGTAGCTAGCTCTCTGTATATGGACATTTTGTATTCGTCTGACATGTAACTAGCTCTCTGTACATGGATATGTTGACCTGATCTGCAAAGTATTTAACTCTCTGTATATCGACATTTTGGATTCGTCTGCCATGCAGTTTGAGCTCTATGTATGGAAATGATGCACTACTCTGCCATGTAGCTAGCTCTCTGTACATGGATATTTTGGAGTGATCTGCCATGTACGTAGGTCTCAGTATATGGACATGTTGGACATATCTGCCATGTAGTTAGAACTTTGTGTATCGAAATGATGGACTACTCTGCCATGTAGCTAGCACTCAGCATATGGGCAAGTTTGACACAACTGCCATGTAGCTAGAACTCTGATTATGGAAATTTTGCACTACTCTGCCATGTAGCTAGCTCTCTATACATGGATATTTTGGACTGATCTGCCATGTAGGTAGCTGTCAGTATATGGACACGTTGGACAAATCTGCCATGTAGCTAGAACTCTGACTATGATTATATTGCCCTACCCTGCCATGAAGCTAGCTCTCTGTGTATAGTAAAGTTGGATTCATCTGCCTAGTATCTAGAACTCTGTATATGGAAATGTTGCCTAATCTGTCATGTGGCTAGCTCTCTGAATATGGACATTCGTCTGCCATGTAGCTTGAACTCTGTATATGGAAATAATGCACTACCTTGCCATTTAGCTGGCTGTCTCTATTTTGACATTTTTGACTCGTCTGCAACGTGACTTGAACTTTGTATTTGGAAATGATGCAGTACTCTGCCACTTTGCTAGCTCTCTGTATATGGACATTTTGGACTCGTCTGACATGTAGCTAGCTCTCTGTGCATGGATACTTTGGACTGATCTACCATGTAGGTAGCTCTCAGTATATGAACATGTTGGACACATATGCCAAGTAGCTACAACTTTGATTATGGAAATGTTGAAGTACTCTGCCATGTTGCTAGCTCTCTGTATATAGACAAGTTGGACTCATCTGCTTTGAAGCTTTACTTTGTATATGGAAATATTGCACCACCCTGCCATGTTGATAACTCTCTGTATATGAACATTTTGGACTGGTCTGCCATGTAGCTTGAACTCTGTATATGGAAATGTTGCAATAGTCTGCCATGGAGCTAGCTCTCTGTGCATGGATATTTTGGACTGATCTGCGATGTAGATAGGTCACAATATATGGACACGTTGGACACATTTGCCATGTAGCTAGAACTCTGTATATGGAAATGTTTCACTACCCTGCCATGTAGCTAGCTCTCTGTAGATGAACATATTGGACTTGTCTGCCATGTAGCTAGCTCTCAGTATCTGGACCTGTTGGACTCATCTGCCTTGTAGCTAGAACTCTGTATATGGAAATGTTGCACTACGCTTCCATGTAGCTAGCTTTCTGTATATGGACATTTTGGACTCGTCTGCCATGGAGCTAGCACTCTGTGCATCTGGTCTGCCAATTAGGTAACTCTCTATATATGAACATATTGGACTTGTCTGCCATATAGCGAGCTTGCAGTATATAGACAAGTTTAACTCCACTGCCTTGTAACTAGAACTCTGTATATGGACATGTTGGAGTACTCTGCCATGTAGCAAGCTCTCTGTTTATGGACATGTTGGACTCATCTGTCATGTAGCTAGTACCCTGTACATAGAAAAGTTGGACTCCTCTGCCATGAAGCTAGTACCCTTTATATATACAAGTTCGATTCATCTGCCTTGAAGTTAATACACTGTATATGGAAATGATGCACTATTCTTCCATATAGCTAGCTCTCTCTATATGGACATTTTGAACTCGTCTGACATGTAGCTGGCTCTCTGTGCATGGATAGTTTGGACTGATCTTCAATATAGGTAGATCTCAGTTTATGGACATGTTGGACACAATTGCCATGAAGCTAGAACTCTGTATATGGAAATGTTGCACTACCTTGTGATGCAGATAGCTCTCTGTATATGGGCATTTTGGACTTGTCTGCCATGTAGCTAGCTCTTTATACATTAATATGTTGGACTGGTCTACCATGGAGCTAGCTCTCTGTATATGAGTAAATTGGACTTGTCTACCATGTAACTAGCTCTCCGAATATGGACATGTTTGACTCATCTCCCTTGTAGCTAGAACTCTGTATTTGGAAATGTTGCACTACCCTGCCATGTAGCTAGCTCTCCGTATAAGTACAAGTTGGATACATCTGCATGAAGCTAGTACCCTGAATGCGGACAGTTTGGGCTACTCTGTCATGTAGTTAGCTCTCAGTAAATGGACACTTGGACACATCTGCCATGTATCTAGAACTCTGCATATGGAAATGTTGCACTACTCTGCCATGTAGCTAGATCTCTGTATATAAACATAATGGATTTTTCTGCCATGTAGCTGGCTCTTAGTATACGGACACGTTGGACTCATCTGCCATGTAGTTAGAACCATGTATATGGACGTGTTATAATATTCAGCCATGTAGCCAACTCTCAGCATATGGACACGTTGGACACATCTGCCATGTAGCTAGAACTCTGTATATGGAAATATTGCACAACCCTGCCATGTAGCTGGCTTTATGTATGTAGACAAGTTGGACTCATCTGCCTTGTAGCTAGAATACTGTGTATGGGAATGCTTCACTTCCCTGCCTTGTAGCTATCTTTCTGTAATTGGAAAAGTTGACCTCATCTGCGTTGAAGCTAGAACTCTGTATACGGAAATGTTACACTACCCTGTCATGTAGCTACCTCTCTGTACATAGAAATGTTTGACTCATCTGCCTTGTAACTAGATCTCACTACATGGGAATGTTGCACTACCCTACCATGTAGATATTTCTCTATATATGAACGTAATAGACTTGTCTGTAATGCAGTTAGCTCTCAGTATATGGAAATGTTGGACTCATCTGCCATGTAGCTAGTACTCTGTATATGAACATGTTGGACTACTCTGTCATGTAGCTAGCTCTCAGTATATGGAAATGTTGGAAACATCTGCCATGTAGCTAGCTCTCCATACATGGATATGTTGGACTGATGTGCCATGTAGCTAGTACTCTGTTTATGGATATGTTGCAATACTCTGTCATGTAGATAGCTCTCTTTATATAGACAAGTTGGTCTCATCTGCCTTGTAGCTAGAACTCTGTATATGGAAATGAGAAACTACCCTGCCATGTAGCTAGCTCTCTGTGTATGAATATATTGGACTCATCTGCCATGTAGCTAGTACCCTGTTTATGGATATGTTCCACTACCCTGCGTGGTAGCTAACTCTCTGTATATGGACGTTTTGGAATCATCTGACATGTAGTGAGCTCTCTGTGCTTGCATAGTTTGGACTGATATGCCATGTAAGTAGCTCTCAGTATATGGACATGTTGGACATATCTGTCATGTACTTAGAACTCTGTGTATGTAAATGTTGCACTAACCTGCCATGTAGCTAGTAACGTGTATATGGACATGTTGGACTATACTGCCATGAATCTAGCTCTCAGTATATGGACACGTTGGACACATCTTCCTTGTAGCTAGAACTCTGTAATGGAAACGTTGCACCGCTCTGCCATCTAGAGAGCTCTCTGTATATGGACAATTTGGACTTGTCTTACATGTAGCTAGCTCTCTGTACATGGATATGTTGGACTGATCTGCAAAGTAACTAACTCTCTGTATATGAACTTATTGGAAGTGTCTGCCATGTAGCTAGTTCTCAGTATATGGACATGTTGGACTCATCTGCAATGTAGCTAGTACCCTGTATATGGACATGATAGACTACTCTGCCTTGTAGCTAGCTCTCTGTATAAGGACATGTTGGACTCATCTGCCGTGTAGCTAGTACCCTGTATATAGACAAGTTGGACTCATCTGCCTTATACCTATAACACTGTATATGGAAATGAAGCACTACTCTTCCATGGGGCTAGCTCTCTGTATATGGATATTTTGAACTCTTCTGACATGTAGCTAACTCTGTGCATGAATATTTAGGACTGATCTGCAATGTAGTTAGGTCTCAGTTAGGGACACGTTGGACTCATCTGTCATGTAGCTAGAACTCTGTATATGGAAATGTAGAACTACCCTGCCATGCAGTTAGCTCTCTTTATAAGGACAAGAGGGATTCATCGGCCATGTAGCTAGTACTCTATATATGGACATGTTGGACTACTCTGCCATGAAGCTAGCTCTCAGTATATGGAAACGTTGGACACATCTGCCATGTAGCTAGAATTCTGTACATGGATATGTTGGACTGATCTGCCAAGTTGGTAGCTCTCTGTACATGAATATATTGGATTTGTCTACAATGTAGCGAGCTCTCAGTATATGTACACGTTGGACACATATGCCATGAAGCTAGAACACTGTATATTGAAATGTTGCACTACACTGCCTTGTAGCTAGCTCTCTGTATATAAAGAAGTTGGACTCATCTGCCTTGTAGCTAGAACTCAGTATATGGAAATGTTGCACTACCCTAACATGTAGGTAGCTCTCTGTATATAGACATTTTGGACTTGTCTGCCATGTAGCTAGCTCTCTGTACATGGATATGTTGGACTGATCTGCCAAGTAGGGAGCTCTCTGTATATGGAAAAGTTGACTCATCTGCCTTTTAGCTGGAACTCTGTATAAGGAAATGTTGCACTACCCTGCCATGTAGATACCACTCTGTATATGGACAAGTTGGACTAATCTGCCTTGTAGTTAAAACTGTGTATATGGAACTGTTGCACTACCCTGCCATGTACATAGCTCTCTGTATATGGACAAGTTGGACTCATCTACCTTGCAGCTAGTACCGTGTTTATGGACATTTTACACTACTCTGCCATGTAGCTAGCTCTCCGTATATAGACAAGTTGGAATCATCTGCCTTGTAGCTAGAAGTCTGTATATGGAAATGATGCAGTACCCTGCCATGTAGGTAACTCCCTGTATTTGGACATTTTGGACTCTTCTGCCATGTAGCTAGCTCTCTGTACATGGATATGTGGACTGATCTGCCAAGTAGGTAGCTCTCTGTATATGAACATATTGGATTTGTCAGCAATTAGAGAGCTCTCAGTATATGGACACGTTGGACACATATGCCATGTAGCTAGAGTTCTGTATATGGAAATGTTGTACTACCCTGCCTTGTAGGTAGCTCTCTGTATATAGAGAAGTTGGGCTCACCTGCCTTGTAGCTAGAACTCTGCATATGGAAATGTTGCACTACCCTGTCATGTAGGTAGCTCTCTGTATATAGACAAGATGAAATCATCTGCTTGTATCTAGAATTCTGTATATGGAAATGTTGCACTACACTGCCATGTAGCTAGCTCTCTAAATATGGACAATTTGGATTCATCTGCCATGCAGCTAACTCTCTGTACATGGATATGTTGGATTGATCTGCAAAGTAGGTAGCTCTCTGTATATGGACATGTTGGACTACTCTGCCATGTTGCTACCTCTCAGTATATGGACATGTTGGACACATCTGCCAGGTAGCTAGTACCCTGTATATAGACAAGTTGAACTCGTCTTCCATGTAGCTAGTACGCGGTTTAGAGACAAGTTGGACTCATCTGCCTTTTAGCTAGAACACTGTTTATGGAAATGCGACACAACTCTGCCATGAAGCTAGCTCTCAGTATATGAACACTTTGGACTCATCTGCCATGTAGCTTGAACTCTGTATATGGAAATGTTGCACTACTCTGCCATGTAGCTAGCTCTCTGTATAAGGACATTTTGTAATCGTCTGACATGTAGCTAGCTCTCAGAGCATGGATATTTTGAACTGACCTGCCATCTAGGTAGCTCACAGTATATGAACACGTTGTACACATCTACCATGTCTGTATATGGAAATGTTACACTACTCTGCCATGTAGCTAGCTCTCTGTATATGGAAAAGTTGGACTCAACTGCCTTGTAGCTAGAACTCTGTAAATGGAAATGTTGGACTACCCTGCCATGCAGCTAGCTCTCTGTGTAAGGACATTTTAGACTCGTCTGCCATATAGCTAGTTCTCAGTATATGGACATGTTGGACTCATTACCCAGGTTGCTAGTACCCTGTATATGGACGTGTTGTACTACTCATCGATGTAGCTAGCTCTAAGTATATGAAAACTTTGGACTCATCTCCCATGTAGCTTGAACTCTGTATATGCTAATGATGCACTCTTCTGCCATCTAACTAGCTTTGAATATATGGACATTTTGGACTCGTCTGACATGTAGCTTTCTCTCTGTGCATGGATGTTTTGAACTGATCTCCAAGTAAGTAGCTCTCAGTATATGGACAAGTTGTACACATCTGCCATGTAGCTAGAACTCTGTATATAGAAATGTTGCGCTACTCTGCCATGTAGCTGACTCTCTGTATGTAGATAACTTGGATCCATCTGCATTGTAGCTTGAACTCTATATATGGAAATGTTGCCCTACCCTTCCAAGTTGCTAGCTCTCTGTATATTGACATTTAGTACTCGTCTGCCATGTAGCTCGCTCTGTGTACGTTGATATTTTGGACTGACCTGCCTTGTAGTTAGCTCTCAGTGTATGGACACGTTGGACACATCTGCCATGTAGCTAGAACTCTGTATATGGAAATGTTGTACTACTCTGCCATGTAGCTAGCTCTCTGTATATGGACAAGATGGACTCATCTGCCTTGTAGCTAAAACTCTGTATATGGAAATGTTGCACTACACTGACATGTAGCTAACTCTCTGTATATGGACATTTTGGACTTGTCTGCCATGTAGCTAGCTATCTGGACATGGATATGTTGGACTGATCTGGCAAGTAGGTAGCTCTGTGTATAAGAACATATTGGACTTGTCTGCCATGTAGCTAGCTCTCAGTATATAAACATATTGGACTTGTCTGCAATGTAGCTAGCTCTCAGTATATGGACATGTTGGACTACTCTGTCATGTAGCTAGCTCTCAGTATATGAACACTTTAGATTCATCTGCCATGTAGCTAGATCTTAGTATATGAACATATTGGACTTGTCTGCAATGTAGCTAGCTCTCTGTATATGGACATTTTGGATTTGTCTGCCATGTAGCTAGCTCTCTGTACATGTATATGTTGGTCTGATCTGTCAAGTAGGTAGATCTCTGTATATGAACATATTTAACTTGTCTGCAATGTAGCTAGCTCTCTGTAGATGCACATGTTGGACTCATCTGCCATGTAGCTAGTACCCTGAATTTGGACATGTTGGTGTAATCTGCAATGTAGCTAGCTCTCAGTATATGGACACGTTGGACACATATGTCACATAGTGAGAAACCTGTATATGGAAATGTTGCACTACCTTGCATGAACCTATCTCTCTGTATATGGGCATTTTGTATTTGTCTACCATGAAGCTAGCTCTCAGTATGTGGACATGTTGGACTCATCTGACATGTAGCTAGTATTCTTTATAATGATATGTTGTATTAATCTGCCATGAAGCTGGCTATCAGTATATGAACACTTTGGACTCATCTGCCTTGTAGCTTGAATTCTGTATATGGAAATGATGCACTACTCTGTCATGTAGCTATCTCCCTGTTTATGAACATTTTGGACTCGTCTGCCATGTAGCTAGCCCTCAGTATATGCAAGTGTTGGACTCATCTGCCATGTATCTAGAACTCTGTATATGGAAATGTTGCACTACCCAGCCATGTAGTTAGCTCTCTGTTTATGAACATTTTGGACTCGACGACTTGTAGCTAGCTATCTGTACATGGATATGTTGGACTGATATGCCAAGTATGTAGCTCTCTTTATATGAACATATTGGATTTGTCTGCCATGTATGTAACTCTCAGTATATGGACACGTTGGACACATCTGAAATGTAGCTACAACTCTGTATATGGAAATGTTGCACAACACAACCATGTAGCTAGCTCCTGTGTATGAACATATTGGACTTTTCTGTCATGTAGCTAGCCCTCAGTATATTGATATGATGGACTCAGCTGCCATGTAACTAATATTCTGTATATGGAAATGTTGCACTACTCTGCTATGTAGCTAGTTCTCTGTATATAGAAAAGATGTCCTTATCTGCCTTGTAGCTAAAACTCTGTGTATGGAAATGTTGCACTACCCTGCCATTTAGTTAGATGTCATTAAATAGACAAGTTGGACTAATCTGTCTTTTAGCTAGAACTCTGTATATGGAAATGTTGCACTACCCTGCCATGTAGCTAGTTCTCTATATATACACAATTTGGACTCATGTGCCTTTTAGCTAGAATTCTGTATATTGAAAAGTTGTACTACCTTGCCATGTGGCTAGCTCTCTGTATATGAACATATTGGACTTGTCTGCCATGTAGGCAGCTCTCAGTATATGGACATGTTGGACTCATTAGCCAGGTAGCTAGTATTCTTTATATGGACATGTTGGACTACTCTGTCATGTAGGTAGCTCTCAGTATATGAACACTTTAAACTCATCTGCCATATAGCTTGAACTCTATATGTGGAAATGATACACTATTATGCCATGAAGCTAGCTCTCAGTATATGTACGTTTTGAACTCGTCTGACATTTAGCTAGCTCTCTGTTCATGGATATGTTGAACTAATCTGCCATGTAGGTAGCGCTCTGTATATGGTCACGTTGGATACATCTGCCATGTAGCTAGAACTCTTTGTATGGAAATGTTGCACTACCCTGCCATGTAGCTATCTCACTGTATATATACATTTTGTACTCGTCTGCCATGTAGCTAGCTCTCTATACATTGATATGTTGGACTTATCTGCAAAGTAGGCAGCTCTCTGTATATGAACATATTGAACTTATCTGCCATGTAGCTAGCTCTCAGTTTATGGACAAGTTGGACACATCTGCCATGTAGCTAGTACTCTTTACATGGACATGCTGGACTACACTGGCATGAAGCTAGCTCTAAGTATATGAACACTTTGGACTCATCTGCCGTGTAGATTGAACACATCTGAAATGTAGCTACAACTCTGTATATGGAAATGTTGCACAACACAACCATGTAGCTAGCTCCTGTGTATGAACATATTGGACTTTTCTGCCATGTAGCTAGCCCTCAGTATATTGATATGATGGACTCAGCTGGCATGTAGCTAATATTCTGTATATGGAAATGTTGCACTACTCTGCTATGTAGCTAGTTCTCTGTATATAGAAAAGATGTCCTTATCTGCTACATGTAGATGCTACATGTCCAACAGATCCATAAAAAGGGTACTAGCTACATGGCAGATGAGTCCAACATGTACATATACTGGGAGTTAGGGATATGGCAGACAAGTACAAAATGTCCATATATAGAGAGTAAGATACTTGGCAGTGTATTGCAACATTTGAATATACAGAGTTCTAGCTACAAGGCAGATGAGTCCAACTTGTCTATATACAGAGAGCTTGCTACGTGGTAGGGTGGTGTAACATTTCCATATACAGAGTTCTAGCTACAATTCAGATGTGACCAACATGTCCATACACTGAGAGCTAGCTATATGGCAGTGCAGTGCAACATTTCCATATACAGAGTTTTAGCTACAAGGCAGATGAGTCCAACTTGTCTATATACAAAAATCTAACTACATGGCAGAGTAGTCCAACATGTCCATACACAGGGTACTAGCTACCTGACTAATGAGTCCAATATGTCCATTTAATGAGAGCTAGCTAAATGGCAGACAAGTCCAATATGTTCATATACAGAGAGCTAACTACTTGGAAGATCAGTCCAACATATCCATGCACAGAGAACTAGCTATATGGCACATGAGACCAAAATGTCCATATACAGAGAGCTAGCTACACGGCAGAGTAGTGCAACATTTCTATATACAGAGTTCTAGGTTCTTGGCAGATGTGTCCAACATATCCATATACTGAGAGTTAGCTAAATGGCAGATGATTCCAGCATGTGTATATTTAGAGGGCTAGCTACAAGGCAGATGAATCCAACATGTCTATATACAGAGAGCTACGTACATGGCAGGTTAGTGCAACATTTCAATATACAGATTTCTAGCTCTAAGGCAGATGAGTCCAACTTTGTCTAAATACAGAGAGCTAGCTACATGGCAGGATAGTGCAACATCTCCATATACGGAGTTCTAGCTACATGGCAGAGGTGTTCAACATGTCCATATTCTGAGAGCTAGCTACATGGCAGACAAGTCCAATATATGCATATATAGAGAGCTACCTACATGAAAGATCAGTCCAACATATCCATATACAGAGAGCGGGAGGCATGGAAGATGAGTCCAAAATGTCCTTATACAGAGAGCTAGCTACATGGCAGTGTAGTGCAATATTTCCATATACAGAGTTCAACATATATGTCAGATGTGCCCAACGTGTCCATATACTGAGAGCTACCTACATGGAAGAGTAGTCCAACATGTCCATATTCAGGGTAGTAGCTACATGGCAGATGTGTCAAACATATCCATATACTGAGAGTCACCTAAAGGGCAGAAAAGTCTTATATGTTCATATACAGAGAGCTACATACTTGGCAGATCAGTCCAACATATCCATGTACAGAGAGCTAGCTACATGACAGACGAGTCTAAATTGTCTATATTCAGAGAGCTAACTACATGGCAGTGTAGTGAATCATTTCCTTATAGAGTTCTAGGTATATGGCAGATGTGTTCAACATGTCCATATACTGAGAGTTAGCTACATGCCAGATGAATCCAGCATATGTATATTCAGAGGGCTAGCTACAAGGCAGATGAGTCCACCATGTTTATATACAGAGAGCTAGGTACATGGCAGGGTAGTGCAACATTTCAATATACAGAGTTCTAGTTACAAGGAAGATGAATCCAACTTGTTTAAATACAGAGAGATAGCTACATGGCAGGGTAGTGCAACATTTCCATATACAGAGTTCTAGCTACATGACAGATGTGTCCAACATGTCCATTTGCTGAGAGCTAGCTACATGGAAGACAAGTCCAGTGTGTTCATATATATTGAGCTACCTACTTGACAGGTCAGTCCAATATATCCATGTACAGAGAGCTAGTGTCATGGCAGATGAGTTCAATATGCAGAGAGTTAGCTACATGGAAGTGTAGTGGAACATTTCCATATACAGAGTTCTAGCTACAAGGCAGATGAGTCCAACTTGTCTATATACAGGGATCTAACTATATGGCAGGTTAATGCAACATATCCATATACGGAGTTATAGCAACATGTGTTCAACGTGCCCATATACTGAGAGCTAACTACATGGCAGAGTAGATCAACTTGTCCAAATACAGTGTAATAGCTACATGGCAGATTAGTCCAACATGTCCATATAATGAGAGCTACCTACATGGCAGAGAACTCCTATATGTTCATATAAAGAGAGCTACCTACATGGCAGATTAGTCCAACATATCCATGTACAGAGAGCTAGCTACATGGTAGACGAGTTCAAAATGTCCATATACAGAGAGCTAGCTACATGGCAGGGTAGTGCAACATTTCCATATACAGAATTCTAGCTACCAGTTAGATGACTTCGACTTGTCTATATACAGAGAGTGAGCTACATGGTAGAGTAGTGAACCATTTCCATATGCAGGGTTCTAGTTACTTGGTAGATGTGTCCTACATGTCCATATACTGAGAGCTAAGTCCAATTGGTCTATATTCAGAGAGCTTGATACCTGGCAGAATAGTGGACGATTTCCATATACAGGCTACTACTATATGACAGATGTGTCCTGTGTGTCCATATACTGAGAGCTAACTATCTGGCAGACAAGTCCTAAATGTTCTTATATAGAGAGCTACCTACTTGACAGGTAAGTCCAACATATCCATGGACAGAGAGCTAGTGTCACGGAATACAAGTCCAAAATGTCCATATACAGAACATGAGCTACATGGCAATGTGTCCAACGGGTCCATATGCTGAGAGCCACCTACATGGCAGACAAGTCCTATATGTTCATACACTGAGAGCTACCTACTTGGCAGATCAGTCCATCATATCCATGTACAGAGAGCTAGTTACATGGCATATGATTCTAAAATGTCCATATACAGATAGGTAGCTACATGGCAAGGGTAGAGCAAAATTTCATATACAGAATTCTAGGTACAAGGCAGATGAGTCCAACTAGTCTATGTGCAGACATCTAACAACATGGGAGGTTAGTGCAACATTTCCATATACAGAGTTCTAG
>NW_006408625.1:10727991-10733564 GCF_000296735.1 Chrysochloris asiatica
TTCTACTCCCGTAAAGATTTACACCCTCGGAAACCCTGTACAGGGTCGCTATGGGTCGGAACCGACTCGATGGCACTTAACAACAACAAAAAAAAACTACATGGAAGACAAGTCCAATATGTTCATATACAGAATGCTACCTACTTGGCAGATCATTCCAACATATCCATGTACAGAGACCTAGCTACATGGCAGACTAGTCCAAAATGTCCATATACAGAGAGTTAGCTACATGCCAGGGTAGTACAACATTTCCATATAATGAGTTCTAGTAACATGGCAGATGTGCCAAAAGTGTTCATATACAGAGTGCTACCTGCATGGCAGAAAAGTCCTATATGTTCATATACATAGAGCTACCTGCTTGACAGATCTGGCCAACATATCCATGTACAGAGAGCTGGCTACATGGCAGACGAGTCCAAAATGTCCAGATACAGAAAGTTAGCTACATGGTAATGGAGGTTGACATTTCCATATAGAGAGTTCTACCTGCAAGTCAGATGAGTCCAACTTGTCTATGTACAGAGAGCTAGCTACATGGCAGAGTACTGTAACATTTCCATATACAGGGTTCTAGCTATATGGCAGATGTGTCCTTCGTGTCCATGTACTGAGGCTGGCTATGTGACAGACAAGCCTAATATGTTCATATACAGAGAGTAACCTACTTGGCAGATCAGTCCAAAATATCCATGCACAGAGAGCTAGATACATGTCAGATGAGTCCAAAATGTCCATATACAGAGAGCTAGCTACAGGGCAGAGTAGTGTAACATTTCCATATACAGTGTTCTAGCTATATGGCAGATGTGTCCTTCGTGTACATGTACTGAGGCTAGCTATATGACAGACAAGCCTAATATGTTCATATACAGAGAGTAACCTACTTGGCAGATCAGTCCAAAATATCCATGCACAGAGAGCTAGATACATGGCAGATGAGTCCAAAATGTCCATATACAGAGAGCTAGCTACAGGGCAGAGTAGTGCAGCATTTCCTCATACAGAGTTCTAGGTACATGGCAGATGTGTCCAACATGTCCATACACTGAGAGCTAGCTACATGGCAGAGCAGTCCAACATGTCCATATACAGGGTACTATCTACATGGCAGATGAGTCCAACATGTCCATATACTGAGAGCTAGCTACATGGCAGACATGTCCAATATGTTCATATAGAGTGAGCGACCTACTTAGCAGGTCAGTCCAACATATCCATGTATAGAGAGCTAGCTACATGGCAGATGAGTCCAAAATGCCTGTATACAGAGAGCTAGCTACATGGCAGGGTCATGTAACATTTCCTTATACAGAGTTCTAGGAACAAGGCAGATGAATCCAACTTGTCTATATATAGAGATCTAACTTCATGGCAGGGTAGTGCAACATTTCTATATACAGAGTTTTTGCTACAAGGCAGATGTGTTCAAGGTGACCATATACTGAAAGCTAGCTACATGGCAGTGTATTCCAATATGTCCATATTCAGGGTACTAGCTAAATGGCAGATGTGTCCAACTTTCCATATGCTAAGAGTCACCTACATGGCAGACAAGTCCAATATGTTCATATACACAGAATTACCTACTTGCCAGGTCAGTCCAACCTATTCATGTTCAGAGAGCTAGATTCATGGCAGACAATTCCAAAATGTGCATGTACAGAGATTTAGCTACTTGGCAGGGTAGTGCAACATTTTCCTATACTGAGTTCTAGCTACATGGCAGATGTGTAAACGGTCTTCATATACTGAGAGCTACCTACATGGCAGACAAACCCAATATGTTCTTATACAGAGATGTACAACCTTGTCAGATCAGTCCAGCATATCCATATACAGATAGCTAGCTACATGGAAGACAAGTCCAAAATGTCCATATACAGAAAGGTAGCTACATGGCAGTATAGGGCAACATTTCCAAATACAGAATTCTAGCTACATGTCAGATGAATCCAACTTGTCTATATCCACAAAGATAGCTACATGGCAGAGTAGTGCACAATTTCCATATACAGAGTTCTAGCTACATGGCAGATGGGTCCAACATATCCATACACAGAGAGCTAGCTACATGGCAGAGTAGTGCAACATTTTCGTATACAAAGTTTTAGCTACAAGGCAGATGTGTCCAATGTGTCCATATTCTGAGAGCCACCTACAATGCAGACAAGTCCAATATGTTCATATATAGAGAGCTACCTACTTGACAGATCAGTCCAACAAATCCATGTACAGAGAGTTATTTACATGGCAGACAAGTCCAAAATGCCCATATACAGAGAACTAGACACATGGCAGGGTAGTGCAACATTTCAGTATACAGTATTCTAGCTACAAGGCAGATGAGTCCAACTTGTCTATATACAGAGAGCTAGCTACATGGCAGAGTAATGCAACATTTCCATTTACAGAGTTCTAGTTACATGGCATATGTGTCCAACGTGTCCATATGCTGAGAGCTAGGTACAAGGCAGAGTAGTCCAACATGTCCATATTCAGGGTACTAGCTACAAGGCAGATGAGTCCAACATGTACATATACTGAGAGTTAGCTTCATGGCAGACGAATCCAAAATGTCCACATACAGAGAGCTAGCTACATAGCAGGGTAGTGAAACATTTCCATATATAGGGTTCTAGGTATATGGAAGACATGCCCCATGTGTCCATATACTGAGAGTTAGCTACATGGCTGATATTTCCAGCATGTGTATATTTAGAGGGCTAGCTACAAGGCAGATTAGGCCAACATGTCTATATACAGAAAGCTTGGTACATAGCAGGGTAGTGCATCATTTCCATATGCAGAGTTTAACATTTCAATATACAGAGTTCTAGCTACAAGTCAGATGAGTCCAACTTTTCTATATAAAGAGAGCCAGCTACATACAGAGTAGTGGACCATTTTCATATACAGGGTTCTAGCTACAAGGCAGATATGTCCTATGTGTCCAAATACTGAGAGCTAGCTATATGGTAGACAAGTCCTATATTCATATACAGAGAACATCCTACTTGCAGGTCAGTCCAACATATTCATGCACTAGAGAGCTAGATACATGGCAGATGAGTCAAAAATTGCCATATACAGAGAGGTAGCTACATGGCAGAGTAGTGCAACATTTCCATATACAGAGATCTAGGTACATAGCAGAACTGTCCAACATGTCCAAATAGTGAGCGCTAGCTATATGTCATAGCAGTCCAACATGTCCATACACATGGTACTAGCTACATGGCAGACGAGTCCAAAATGTCCATATACAGAGAGCTAGCTACATGGTATGGTAGTGCAACATTTCCATACACAGCGTTCTAGCTACAAGGCAGATGAGTGCAACTTGTCTATGTAAAGAGAGCGAGCTACATGGCAGAGTAGCGCAACATTTACATATACAGGGTTCTAGCTACAAGGCAGATGTGCCCAACGAGTCCATATACTGAGAACTAGTTACATGACCTAGTAGTTCAACATGTCCATATACAGCGTACTAGCTACATGGCAGAATAGTCCAACATGTCCATATACTGAGAGCTTGCTAAGTGGCAAACAAGTCCAATATGTTCATATACAGAGAGCTACCTACTTGGCAGATCAGTCCAATGTATCCATGTACAGAGAGCTAGCTACATGGCAGGATAGTGCAACATTTCCATATACAGAGTTCTAGGTATATGGCAGATGTGTCCAATGTGTCCATACACTGAAAGTTATCTACATGGCAGAGAAGTTCAACATGTCCACATACAGGGTACTAGCTACATGGCAGACGAGTCCAAAAGTGTCCGTTAACAGAGAACTACCTATATGGCATGGTATTGAAACATTTCCATATACAGAGTTCTAGTTACATGGCAGATATGTCCAACATGTCCATATAATGAGAGCCAGCTACATGGCAGAAAAGTAAAATATTTCCATATACTGAGAGCTACCTACTTGTCATCAGTCCAACATATCCATGTACAGAGAGCTATCTACATGGCAGATGAGTCCACAATATCCATATATAGAGTTCTAGCCACATGGCATGGTAGTGCAACATTTCCATATACAGAGTTCTAGCTACAAGGAAGATGAGTCCAACTTGTCTATATACGGAGAGCTAGCTACAAGGTAGAGTAGTGCAACATTTCCATATAAAGAGTTCAAGCTACATGGCACATGTGTCCAACGTTTCCATATACTGAGACCTAGCTACATACCAGAATAGTCCAACATGTCCATCTTCAGGGTAGTAGGTTCATGGCAGATTTGTCCATCGTCTCCATATACTGAGAGCCACCTACAGGGCAGACAAGTCCAATATGTTCATAGACAGAGAGCTACCTTCTTGGCAGATCAGTCAAACATATCCATGTACAGAGAGCCAGCTACATGGCAGATGTGTCCAAAATGTTCACATACAGAGAGCTAGCTACATAGCATGGTAGTGGAACATTTCCATATACAGAGTTCTAGCTACAAGGCAGATGAGTCCAACTTGTCTATTCACAGAGCGAGCTACATGGCAGTATAGAGCAACATTTCCATATACAGAGTCCTAGCAACATGGCAGATGTGCCCAAGTGTCCATATACTGAGAGCTATATACATTGCAGACAAGTCCAACTACATGGCAGTGTAGAGGAACATTTTCATATACGGAGCATTAGCTACATGTGCAACGTGTCCATATACTGAGAGCTAGCTACATGGCAGGCAAGTCCAATATGTTCATATACAGAGAGCTACCTACTTGGCAGATCGATCCAACATATCCATGCACAGAGACCTAGTAACATGGCAGACGAGTCGAGAATGTCCACATATAGATAGCCTGCTACATGGCAAGGTAGGGCAAAATTTCCATATACAGAGTTCTAGCTACAAGGCAAATGAGGTTAACTTGTCTATATACAGAGAGCTAGCTACATGGCAGAGTACTCCAAAATGTCCATATTCAGAGTTTAGCTACATGGCAGATGTGTACAATGTTTGCATATACTGAGAGCAAGGTACATGGCAGACAAGTCCAATATGTTCATATACAGAGTGCTACCTAATTGGTAGATCAGTCCAACATATCCATATACAGAGAGCTAGCTACAGGGGATCGAGTCCAAAATGTCCATATGGAGAGAGCCAACTTCGTGTCAGGGAAGTGCAACATTTCCATATACAGAGTTCTAGCTAAAATGCAGATGAGATTGTCTATATACAGAGAGCTAGCTACATGGCAGAGTAGTCCAACATGTCCATTTACAGGGTCCTTGCTACATGGCAGATGAGTCCAACATATCCATATACAGAGAGCTAGCTACAAGACAGAATTGTCAAGTATGTTCATAAAAAGATAGCTACCTACTTGGCAGATTAGTCCAGCATATCCTTGTACAGAGAGCTAGCTACATGATAGGGAAGTGCAACATTTCCATATACAGAGTTCTAGCTACAAGGCAGATAAGTCCAACTTGTCTATTTCACAGAGCTAGCTACATGGCAGTATAGAGCAACATTTCCATATACAGAGTCCTAGCAACATGGCAGATGTGCCCAAGTGTCCATATACTGAGAGCTATATACAT